>NW_025776762.1:40000-131792 GCF_021130785.1 Homalodisca vitripennis | reverse complement strand
TTTTTTCGAGAGTGAATTTTCGTTAGTATTGATGAAGTTTTTTTTTTTAGTTTGGACTAAAAGTTATTTTTGGATTAATTATCATTTTAAATCAGGCTTTCCGTTATTTTTTTTTAGTTTTTTTTACTGTACAGTTAAGTAACTTACAATTACTTACATTTTTACCATGAATTGCGGTAAATGTAGCCGAGACATAACCATTGCTAAAGATGCAGCAAAAAGTGTGTGGGAGTGCGGTCTCAGTTTTCATGTAACGTGTTGTCGCATTCTAGCTAGCACTACTGAAACTACTTGCAAAATTAGGGCTTGAAGACTTCTAAGTGACTGAGTTGATAAAACAACTGTATCTGTCAGCTGGCTTTTCATTGTTGTCTTTTTGGTCTTGTTTGCTCCAACTGATCACCTTCCAGATAAGGAAGGTAATAACCTTACCTGCTGATAAGGAATTTCCAGATAAACAATGCGATATCAGCGTTCTACAATCGACTGGGATATTGTCAGCAAACTGAAGGCAAACACTTTCAACATTTGTTATAACTGTTTTGGTAAGTGATTTGAAGTAAAAGAGAAAAATAAAAGATTAAGTGTCTCAGTTTTCTCTAACAACCATAATGTTTTGCATTTGAAAAATTCTGTATTTTATAATCTTTGAGTGTCCGCCATTTTGTAATGCGTCAACTGTTTTACGTCAGATTTTCGCCAAAATGTTTTCTAATTAAAAGAGCTTTAATTTGATGATGATTTCAGCACCCCTGTTATATATAATATATATATACATATGTACATGTATGTATATATATATACTTTTCGGGAAAGCCAGCTAAAATTGGTGAAAAAAAAATACACTAATGACTCACTACTACTGTTTCATAAAAGTGCCCAATTAGCAACTAACAAATTGAAAGAACTCAGCTTATGGCTGAATAAATTAAAACGAAAATATTGGTCTGTGCAAAATTATAAACTGGCAAACGCATTCTGCAGACAGGTCTCTAAGGGAGGCGGTATTGCAATTCTCTTAAAAAAATTGTATCTTCACTAACTTTATAATGAAAAAAGTCTGAAAAACATTTTAAAACAGTTTCCCGTTAAACTTGAAACAAACAAATCAAATTACTCGTCTTAGGAATATACAGGTCTCCTGGAGGAAATAAAGACGTTTTCTTTTCTGACTTGGAAGCTTTACTAACGGACTGGGTAAATAAACAATTACATTCTGATGGGTGATTTTAATGCACCCATCTAACAAGCGTTTAGTCGATTTGCTAAGGTCATTTCATCTTGAACTGTTAGTGAAATCTCCAACGAGAGTAACTGCTATCATACATCTGGCTATTGAGAATATTATTACTAATATCTCTAATGTCGTAGTGTCCGTGGTGAATACAGGAATCTCTGACCACCATGGCCAAGAGGCTATTAAACAGAGGTAAATTATTCAAAAAAAGAACCGAAATTTCCAAAAACTATAAGAGACACAAACCAAGGAAATATTGCTCTCCTCAACGCCTCCCTTTCCAAAGAAAAATGGGATTTTCTAATCTCGATACAACCGGTAGAACAGCAGTTAAACATTTTTAATTAATATTTAAATTTCCATTTCAATAACTGCTGTACTTCAAAACAGTTTACAAAGAAGATACAAAATACTTGGATTACAAAGGTATCCTTGTTTCAGGAAAAAACTTAAGTTGTTTTCAGAAATCAATAGAGCTACGACCAACGAACAATTTAAAGCCTTTTTCGAGTTTACAAAAGAACTTACAGGAAAGTGATTATTGCTGCGAAAGCATATGAATGTTTCTAAATTAATTCTTTTTTCCCAAAAATATTACCAAAACTGTCTGGGACAACAAAAGTGACGAATATATAATTAAATAAAAGTCCAAATAGGGGATAGACTTGTGAGTGATGTCTCAGAGGTCGCTAGCGAGATTAATAGATTTTCTGCACTGTTGCTGGTGGGCGAGATCCTCGTTCTTCACTTCCACAAGGAAACTCCAGGCGCAGACAGATCCCAGCAACCTCATTGGCGCTGGCTCCTGTATTTGAGGAATAGATTAATCAAATAATTCAAATTAAGGAGTCCCCTCTCTCCTAAAAGAGGCAATAATGCATCCAATTTATAAGAAAGGTAACCCCAATTCAGTAAATAACTATCAGTCTGTGTCTACTTTGCCTGTATTAAGCAAAATATTCGAAAAACTCTTTTTTTTCAAGAATGCTATAGTTTAGAACAAGCACAACCAGCTTTAATACGACTAATTTTGGTTGCAGAAAGATAAATTCGACAATTGACGCTATATTGAATCTTATCGATATGGCTGTGGTTGGAATTGAAGGTCATAATTAACACACAAGTGTATTTCTTTAACCTTTCTAAAGCATTTGACTGTGTTGACCACAATACACTGCTTGAAAAATTAGAATCCCACGGCATTCGATCTGTGCTGCTTTTATGGATTAGTTCATTCCTAAACCATAGAACACAGGTCATCCAAATTTCGAATCAAATATCAAAACCTACTGCACTGAGCTATGGAGATCCCTAGGTATCAATACTCTGTCCAATTCTTTTCCTGATATATGTTAATGACATTGAATCATCACTACTGCATGGAAGCTTGTGCAGTACGCAGATGACAAGACTCTATGTTTTAGAGGAAGCACAAAACAAAATTTAGAAATACAGACCCTTATTAAACCCAACAATTTGTGTCCAACATTTCAATAGCCTCAATCATCAAATACACTTTTCCATGCGCTCTACAGACATTGAAAGAGGTCCTGCTGTTATAATTGCAGATAACTTATTGGTGGAAGTCTATTATTCAAAATTCCTTGGAATACAATTTGATCGAGGGTTGAAATAGAAAAATCACTTTGACCATGTTTGTGCCAGATTATCCTCAGGAGTTTATGTCTTAAGATCTTTGTCAAAATATTGCCCGAGTCACTTACACCTTTCGTATGGAATCGTTTTGTGGGGAGCCTGTGCAAACAAACATTTTATGAGAGTTTTTCAATTTACAAAAATAAGTTATTCGCATTATCGCTAATTTAAAACTTCAGAGATTCGTGCAGGGCAGCGTTTATAAATTTGCAACTGTTGACCTTGCCATGTCTCTATATCTTAGAAACCTTAAAACACACATTACCTTACATTGTTTTTATAAATGTGTCTTAACCAGAGGAAGAGACATACATGAATGTGAGACAAGAGGCAAAGATAACTAGAAAGACTTTCTTTCTTTCTGCCGTGACGATTGCCATTACCTATAGTCCTCTGGTCAGTCGTAGGTGGTTGGTAGACGAATGCAGATGTATTGTGACCTGTATTCTGTAGTTCAGTTTTAATGATTAATGTTGTGTATAGTTTTTATTAAGTTTAGAGTTAGTGAAATTGACACACAACATGGCGGTTGTGATTCCTGATATAGGCGTGCTACAACGCTTTGATATGATTTGTTTATTTTAACCTAGTTTGTAATTATGTATTAGGTTAGTTATTTACCTGAGGAAGAAATCAGATTGCAGCAGATCTCGAAACGTAGTGTTACTGATTTTTTTTTCACTGAACGATGGCAAATGTCCGGAAAAATCCGGAAAAATTTCGTGTTCGGACTCTTCTTTCATGAAATAACATGCTGATTTAAAAAAATTATAAAATTATTAACCTAACTATCAACGATAGAAAATATATGTTTTGCAGACTAAGACCCGCTACGTGAGTCATCAGCACAATGATGACAGGTAGTCCGGACTGCACGTGAGGGTGTACAAGGGTCGCCTTTTCAGGTGCCGAATTTTGTTTTGTTATCGGCAGGGCTTTTAAGGCTGCGGAAAAACTAATGGATCTAGCAAAACATTGTATCCAATTCAATAGGAACTGAGCCACGAAAAGATCATTCGTCGGCCGCGTTAAAATGTTATAAGCAATAATAAGCTTTTATACTTGTAAGTAGTTTTGCCAATTGACTTATAAAGTTTTAGGTTTGTGCATCAGTGTGATAGATAGTCACGTTTTACTAAATTAGTAGGCTAAATATTTACTAAATTATATAATAGGCCTATTGGACTGGGACAGTTTCCAATAAATTTTGTTAATAATTGTTAACTTAAAGGATGTTTAAAAATATAGAAAATATTAATTTTCTTCGAACAAAGAACAATTTGTAGACGAAGAATATTAACAGAACAGTGGGGTGCTGGATGATTGTATCTCGCCCATGTTAGTTTGGTTAACTTTAAGTACATGTTTATCAGAAACTACAAAAGATATTATACTATTTTATTTAATTTTGTATATTACGCTAAAAACTTTTAGCTAGGGCAAACTTCAGCTAGGGTACCTGGTTTGGCTACAATTATAATTATAAGCTAAACCTTATATTATTATTAATTTTGTTCGCACCGCTCGAGTAATGTAATTCACTCAAGCGCATGAAGAATTGTGTGTTTCACTTTAATGTTTTTTTTCCTGAGAAGGAAATGCGTTACTAGGGGCTCCGCTTTAAGCTGATCTGAACTCCCCGTGTGTGGAACTCCCTTTCCTTCTCCTTCTCCACGACCGCTAGGTGTACCCACTAAAACCTCTTCCGCTTCATTTTCTGGAAATGGGATCTCCAAAAAGGCATTACTTCGGTACAGCAGGGCCTCAGTAGCATGACATCTACTACTCTACTCTTCTAGTCTGTTCATGTCCTTCCTCTATCTCCTTTCGCCTCATGATCTTCTCGACCATTTCTGCCACCATGTTCCACTGATCTTGGCTTTCAATCATCTTAGTTTGTGACGTTGCCACTCTTCAGGATGCCAAGCTCCACTAAGTACGGTCTTCTCAGCTGGTCGCACCTCTCACAATCTTGTATGCTATGCTCTGTAGTGTCTACATCCTGACAGGTTCTGTACTATTCGGATTCAGTTTTTTGCATGCGGAAAAGTTATTTTTGGAAATACTCATGTCCAGAGAGAAACTGTATGAGGGAGAAAACTTGTTCGCCATGTCTTCTTTTGACCCACCGAGCAACATCAGGTATGAGAGTGCTTGTCCATGCTCCTTTCTGACTGCTTGACCATCTTTCTTGCCACTGATTTAGTATCCTATGCTGTGCTTCATTAGGTTCCATGTCATTATGCCAATGTACCCTTTCCTACTCTTTTGTGCTTGAGGGTGGAACACTTGCTGTGACAAATACTGCGTCAGTTGCAATGGTGCGCTAACCACTGCATTCTCTTGGAGCCATTTTTCTTTGTTCTTGATCTAGAGTACTTCTCGCTTTTGCTGAGTCTAGACTGAGGCTGCATATAGGGCGATCGATTCAACAACTGTTGCAAGCAATACTTGGACTAGGCCCCTGTATATTTCCCATTAGTCTGCTCAAACAGGAAGCAAATTTAGTGCACTTCCTAGCATTTCCTAGAAACTTCTTCGATGAGGACTTCAAATGATCGTCTATGGTCCAACGTAACTCCCAGGTATTTGAGCCATCAAGTAAGTTGGACTTCAATTCCGTTGACCTCAAATCTAATATCCAAGAGCACTCTTCTGTCTCTTCAGGAGCGATTTCTAACCCATGATGTACCCAGGTACTGATCTGACTGATGGCTCTGTTCGCCTTATTCATGAGAAGTCACTCTGACGGGGCAATCACAACTAACGCTGTCATCAGTATAGTCTACCAGGGATACTACTTCTGAGAAAGGAAGTCCGAGCACCCCGTCATAAAGCAAGTTCCATAAAGTGTATCTCAGTATTAAGCCTCGAGGTATTCCACTAGATGTTTCCATCCCTAAGAAATCTTGCTCAAGTCTTCACTAGTATACCCCTGCCCTTAAATCACTGTTCAATCATGTCTTGATTCCCCTGGACTTCATTATGTATAATATATTCTGCCATGATGCACTGTTAAAGAAATTCCGGATATCCACGGTAATTACTGCCCTGATTTGTCTGGTTCGTGTGGTGTCGTTTGCCGCACGATCCACTAAGTTTAAAACTTTCTAGATAGCGCTAACCGTACAAAAGCACTCCCTGAGCCCAAACTGGTTCTCAGACAGACCAACAGTTCTTTCCAACTCTACATTCAGGCTGCCCAGAAGTAAAAGCTCCAGAAGCTTTCCAAACGTATCCAAAATGCATAGCTGTCATTACGACTTTGGTATATTTCCCTGATTTCCCTCTTTTTTTTCAAAAGAAGCAGCCTTGCTTTCTTCCACTCTGATGAGAAATCTTCATCTAGAAGGGCATGGTTCATAGCCTGAAGGACCTTTTGAGGCTGGCCCTTAGCTGCAATTATAACAACCTCTGAGTGGATACCGTCAGGCCCTGTGTTTTTTTTATTCTCTTGAGGGCATCTTCAAGTTCTGCCTCTGTTAATGTATGTTGCAGAAATGTTTACACTTTCACACATTTATTACCAACGCAGCTTCATTTAATTTAAAATTCATTTGCAAAGCTCTCTTCTTGTCTCTGCTACTGCTATTTTAAAGTGACCAGGAGACTCATTTTTCCTTGTTTCGCTTATTTTGTCTTGTCAGAAGTCTGCGTAACCTGAGGCTTGTTTTTCTTAGGTCCGAAATTTTCATTGTCCACCGGCAAGCTGGTTTTCTTTACCTACGAACGTCCTTTGGCTCGAGAATTTCCCTGCATACCCTTTAACTACCCTAGTCAGTGAGGTAGGATCACTCACGGACATTCTGCTGAGCTTCTGTTGTATTGCTTCCTTAATTCACAAAACAACTTGCATTATCAACCCGCCACCTTACTGTATTCTGTGATACTCCTTCTGGCCCGCTCATAAATTTTACCTCTATGCATTGATAATAACTTAATATTTCTGTTTCCTAGGATTATAGTTTTATATGGAATCCCTCTGAAAAAGAATCAATATCCACCCTTGAAGTGGCTTCTCCTCCCATAAACGTCGGTTCACTACATTCATTTAGACATATTACATTCAGCATTGCTGCCCACTCAACAAGACCTCTACCATCCTCTCTCTCTTGATTCCTCCCATTCCGGAGAATTGGCATTGAGTCTCCTGTTATGGTTGCCTCCCTTCTGCTACATCCAGGGCGCCCATAATGTCTAGTAAGTGTTTGTTTGGTGAATAATAGCAGCTGAAAACTCCAACCACACAAAGCCTTGTCTCCCTCCACTCTAAAGTACAGCTTTACTTTTGTTGAGTACAAATATTGCGCAGTCTCTCTCTCTGCTTTAGTTTTTCAGCTTGCCTTTTGGCATTGCTCTATTTGGTTCACCGACTAGCAATATATAAATATGAGCTTCTGTTGCATTCGCGCACTCCTCTTCACATTCAGTTGTAGACTTTGCATCAACACTATCGTTTTCTGGCTTTGCTTCTTTCGACTCTAAGTATTTAGAGGATAGGATAGATTCTAAATCCTACGACGTGTCCTAAAATTAAAATTACATACTGTTAAAATGATTATGAAATGAGTTTTAAAATTAAATATTATTCTTTTTTAGATTTCCTTACAAAGACCTTTTCTCTCATACAAACTATGAGTATAGTGCCATTTGTAAATACGTATGAAACGTATCAAATAAACTATTCATAGTTCATATTATCTCTTTATCTATTTGCAGTATACTTAAAATATAATGGAATTGATCTGAAAACCCATATGCTATAATAATTTCTCTGGAAAGATTTTAGGTACGCCGAATAAAAAAGTCTGCATTTTTAATGCTTTATTCATGAAAATATATTTGAGTAGTGCTAAATAAAGAATTATGTGGAGAGATCTCTATACAATGAGTTCTCCAGCTGAGATATATTTACGTGCAAGGGGGAAGGTAACACGTTGGAGCTCTTGCTGGTGGCATTCCTTGAGGCGTTCACTGAGCTGCTGGGACATAGTAAGGTTGTGGCTGCATATACGAAGAGTATGGATATTGTGGATGTTGTGGATACATGGGGGGTTGTGGATACATGGGTTGTTGTGGATACATGGGGAGTTGTGGATACATGGGTTGTTGTGGATACTGTGGATGTTGTGGATATTGACTTCCCGCAGGTTTGCCAACAAACCCCTGGCCCATATCACCATAGCCTCCACGGCCATGGCCTATACCTGCACCTGCGTGCACTCCTAGCAGATTTCCACCGATCCCGAGTCCGAAAAGAGAGCCCGAGGAACGAGGAGAAATTCCATTCATCTGTGGGTTTGCTCCATCTTTCTTTAGTTGTTCTAAATTTTGGGTCACGCTGTTGGATGTTGTGGGAGATGTTTCTATGAAGCTGGAGACCTTTTCCTGAAATTGATGAATACGATTATTTACTGTTTATATATGTACTACATGAATATCAGTATGAACTCCAATAATGTAGTATAAATGTAATATTGTATGCTTGATTGCTATTATTACCTTGATTTACATGAATATATCTATTGATATAATGATCATATTTTTTATATATGTACTTAGTCACTACGATACAAGCGTATGAAAAATAATTTCTTTATTTGTACATTCGTACAGAGGTAAAAATAAAGCCAAATGGCCCTTTCATACATTTAACTTCAAAATATATAATTTTTTATACTGATCAAACAGACAAATCGAAGGAGAGGATTGGAATACTTATTTTAATTTCAAATAAATAAAAAATATATATTTTATCACTTTACAATTTTTCTGAACTGTCGTACTGGTATTTATCATAAATACTCACACATTTTGTAATAGGTATCTACATAATTATATTCATGACAGTAGTAACTAAAAACTATTAATTAGTGAATTTACACAAAAAAGCCTCATGTATGGTTCCAGAGATATTTTACATTTATATTACAGATTATCAGTACACTATGAACTATAGTTTGCAATTAAATACCACCATTTTTTATTTTTATGTTACTTACATAATTTCTTTAAATTTTTGAACAAAATCAAACATTGCTGATTGTATAATCAGTTGTAAGCCCCTTTTAGTTTCTCAGAAAACTCGAATATATGGGTAGGCCTAATGTTTGAAATAATATCACACGACTGAACCCGTACAAAAGTAACATTTCAAAAGTCTAGTACTACTACATATATTTAAAGTGAACACACAATTCTGCATACACATTGCTACGCCTGAGTATATTACATTACTCGAGTGGTGCGAACAACATAGTAATAATATAAGCTTTAGTTGGTAAGTTTGATTGTAGCCTATCCAGGTACCCTAGCTGAAACTGATAGTACTAGCTGGACAGTAATTATAATAGTCATAGCGAGAATTTTTTGTCTTTTCTATATAACACGAAGTACTTTCTTAAATTTACATATTTCTTTTATGATCTAAAGGATCAAGGTATAAGATGTAACTCAAAACACAATTCATTAATTACAGTTCATTATTATTGATTTGATTAAGCAACAGGATTTCAAGCATTTGGCATCATTGTAACATACAAAGTTTTGTATAATTGAGCTCTATTTTTGTAACGTGCAATGACGTTATGTAGGGTTTTTAAGTGCAGGATACGTTTTAAAAAACGGTTTTAAAAGTAATTTAAATTGTATCAAACAGGGATTAGCCCAGAAAGTATGCTTCATTTTTACTCTTGTAAATTTTTGACCTAGTTTCGTTACAGTTTGGATATTTTCCACTGTGAATAATACATTACAAGTTATTGACAATTTTGTAACAATATATTTAATTCTAAAACACAAAATGACTGTAAATTGAGTTATAATATAAAGATCTGCAATACTAAAAGCTAACTGAGAACAAACGAATTTGAACCCTTGTTAATCAAAATGTCGACTCACTTCACATTCCCGAAAGGATTTCTAAATATTGCATGCTCTATGATCTGTTAACGGATATTCATGGTAAAATATCATATTGTCCAATTTATGAATTTCTAGAGTACTTTTTCTGTTTTACATTATACCAATCTTTTAGACTATTTTGTATCTGCAGTAAAAGTAATTCAAACAGTTCAATATTTCATTTATGTTACACTGATCATGTACGTTACAGATACCAATCTCAAAAGCCACAAAATGTGGTGAAATATAATTATTACTGTTTAATGTAACTGTATAGACAATATAATAATACATTTGTATATTTGGCAAATTTACTGGCCAACAATTAGGACGTACTGTATTGTATTGTGTGTATATATATATACAGGGTGTTTTAAAAGTATGGGTACGGCTTAATATTTAAAAAACCATAGGATATAACATCTATAAGCTTTGCACTGTGTCATATGGCTATGTAAACTATTTTTTCTTGCTATTACCATGACATGCTAACCATGGGGGGACGGCCCACAGAGGAAAACTTGGAAATCTAAAATTGAAGCATGGGTCGAGTGATACCTCATTTGAAAGAGCTTACGTAGTAGAGTTGAATGCCGCAAAACCGCATCTCAAAAGGTTTATCCAATCAGAAATGGCGGGTTGTTTTAGGTACACATTGTTTTTACATTATGCGCTGCCATTTCTGACTGGATCGTCGTATTCTGATGCGGTTGGCGGCGTTTCACTCTACTAACCAATGTGTTTTCACTGACTTTTTTTAATTAGCAAATTATGTCATAAATTTATAACACAATAAATAAAACTAAAAAACATTGGTATTTATTGTGTTTTATTATTAAGCCGTACCCATACTTTTCAAACACCCTGTATATATATATATATGTATATATATATATATATATATATATATATATATATATATATATATATATATATACGGTGAGTTTTTTAAAGTGATCCAATAGCTACATTTTTAATTACACGACTTAGCACTACACTTTAAATTTGAAACTTGCTCTATTTTAAGTTTCACTCAGGAATATAATTTCAAATGTTTTGAAGATGGCTGCCATTTTCCAATATGGTGGCTAATTTTAAAATCTTGTATGGAACACCCTGTATTTTATGTTGTTTTCAGATTCTACTCAAAAATATAAAAACATTTTTGCAATATAGAGTTTTTTTATATCTTTAATGGTTCAGAAGCTACGTGGACTGGAAGTTTTCATCATCAGTTGCATGAATTCTTAAAGCACGTTTAATCAATGTTAATTTTATGTGTTGTTGGTGTTTTTTTATGTGTATAGTTTGTATTTGCTTTGATATTAGACATATTTTACGCTGAGCATTAATCATTTAGCTTTGATATCCATCTAACTTTTCGACTAAATATTTGTTAAAAAAGATTTGAGGTAAAACATATTTCAGAAGCAGCGACTTAGATAGAAGCACACATATTTAAAGAATACATATTTTATTGAACACAATAAAATAATATCTGAAAAATTAGTATTGTAATAGCAATACCAAAACAAGGACTAGTTCTAATAGCTTAGTAACTTTACAAGTTCAAATCAAATGTTCGAAGTGCCGCCCTTCTGCCTCAATGCACTTTATGAGTCGTTGCACATGCACTCTTTGTACCCTAATTAAAATGTCTTCGCGCATGTTTTCGGGAGTTGTAGGGGGGGGCGTGCGGTACACCTTATTCTTTATGGCTCCCCACAGAAAAAAATCCAAAGGAGAAAGGTCAGGTGATCGAGGAGGTCACGCTACCGGCCCACCTCTACCTATCCATCGCTCTTCAAATCTCTCACTCACCGCATTTCGGGCAGCTTGAGCATAATGCGGAGGGGCGCCATCTTGCTGATACCTCTTGGTGTTCAGGGTTTGAATAGGAACATCATCCAAAAGGATAGGGAGAGTTCCTCTGTTAAATTCAGCTTACTGCGGACCGTTGAGTTTTCCATCAAAAAAGTGTTAACCAGTAATGTTTACTGCCTAGGATGCCACACCACACGTTAAGCGACCATCGCCTCTGTTGATCTGCGGTGCGCATCCAGTGAGGATTAGTAGCAGACCAATAGTGCATGTTGTGCCTGTTTACCTCACCAGTACTCACAAATTTCGCCTCATCGGAGAAGAGAACCATTCCTAAAAACATGGGATTATTTTCAACTTCCAGTAGCAACCAATTGCACAATTGCAACCTACGGAGAAAGTCTGTATCCAATAACTCTTGACGTAAACTCATTTTAAAAGGATGAAATTTGTGCCGTTTAAATATGTTTACAATGGAAGTTTGACTTACTCCTAATCCATTACTTATTTCACGAGTTGAAATATGCGTACAGTCATACACTGATGCTAAAACATCAATTTCAGCTTCTTCTGTTGTAACTCGCTTTGCACGTTGACGCTTTCGAGGAGCCAAAGATCCTGTAGATCGGGGGCTTGTTTTCCAAGGCGAGCTAACGCACTACATGATGGATGTGGTCTATTAGCTATGTTTACACTTGTGCGATTTTGCGTGCGTTTGAGGCATGCTGCACAGCGCATGCGCTAGCGCACGTGACGCATGCGGAGAAGAGTGCTTGTTTTCCGGGAAAACAGTCTTCTTTCTGAATCGCGTGCTGCAAAGCAAGCAGTTCCATAATTTTGGGATATTCGTGCGTCAAACCGTGCTGCATATATTTATTACTACAGTTGTTATTTGTTAGTTTTGTTTATATATTACAATGATGTCTTCAGATAAACAAACTGTTGATTTTTATAGAAGACTACAGACACTATAGTGTATTGTGGGACATAAAGGACAAGTGTTATACCAATAAAAACAAACGTAATGACGCTTACCGTGCACTAGGTGAGAAGTACAAAATGAGTGAAAAAGGTGTTAAATCCAAAATAAAAAACCTTCGTTCATATTTTCAAAAGAACAACAGAAAATGTCGCAAAGAAAAAGTGGTGCCAGTGCTGATGACGTATATCAAAGTTCCTGGTTTGCCTACAAGCATTTGTTATTTCTCGGAGACTCAATCACTCCAAGCACGACGAAGGACTCCTTAGAGGATACGATCACCGAAGAAGTTGAAATTGGGGAGGACGATATACACGACAACATAGCAGTAAGTTTATTTCCTTTTTATTTAAATTTCAAATTGAAACAATGTGACAACAATCTTTGTTAGTAATAAAATAAAATAGAGAGTACTTTATTGAATTGCACATAATACAGTGGGTGTACATAAAAGAATTTGGTAGTTTTGAAAATTCATATTTTATTAACATATTTTATTCATTTTTTTGGATGAATAATAATGTTTAATGATAAAAGATCAGTCAATACAGCCTTGATAACATTAATTTATACAATTCTTTAAAAATTAGATAACACAACGTTTTATTACATTATTTAAAATCGTGTCTTCTAATTTGAAATAGATCCAATACCAGTTAAGAAATATTCCTTGAATTCTGATCGAACCTGTTTTGCTTTATTCGTCATTTTTCTGGGGGGTCTTCTAAGCGCTGTTAATCCAGTATCCCCTGCAGCATGCCTCCTCCATGTGCCTGGAATGACCTCTCTTGTATTAACATCTTCACGGTCAAACGTCCCTGAAGGAGTGTAGTTTTGTGAACAGTCTGGTTGGGAACGGAGGAAATTATGAAGATAAACACATGCAAGGACAATATCTATAACGGTATTCTCAACTTTAACTTCGATGGGTTTTCGAAAAACCCTGAAGACAGAAGCCATCACTCCAAATGCGTTCTCTACAACAACCCTTCCCTCTGGAATGCGTCCAATTATACATTCGTTGTGGTGAACCACGATGTAAGTCTGTCACATAGGGTTTAATTATGTTTTCCGTTAGTGAAAAAGCATCATCTGCTAATAATACATAAGGCACAGGAAGATTACGACCCTTCCAAACGTTCATCTTGGGGCAATCCCAGTTCCTTGGCTGGCATTTTTCTTGTGAAATGTAGTATTTTTAAAAACACCACCGTCAGAAATACGTCCTTGACAACCAACATCAACGTATATAAATTTATAGTGGGCATCAACTATTGCCATCAAAACTATACTGTGTGTACCTTTGTAGTTGTAATACTCAGCAACAGTATTTTCCGGACGTTGTATTTGGACATGTTTGCCATCCTAGGCCCCAATGCAATGTGGATAATTCCAAACTTCATTAAAATCATGGGAAACTAATTTCCATTCGTCCTCGTTCGCAGGGAGCTGTAAAAGAAGATCTAAGTTAAATTTTCGAATGCTTAATAAAGGTGTAAACAAAAACTATGTATGTTTTTTTTCTTTCAGGATGAAGACCAACCACCAGAAAAAGAAGCACCTGAAACTCAAGATACAGCATCGTCTTCTTGTCGACAGCAAAAATTTCTCCCAACACCACAGACCTGCAGAGGAATTAAAAGAAAAATAGATGATGATAGGAAAAAAGAAGAGGCTGCCTTCGGATTTCTTGAAGTAGCAGCTAAATCATTATCTGAAAAAGGATGACTGTTCTATATTTGGGGAGATGATAGCAACCCAGCTAAGGAAGTTGACTCCGCGTAACCAGGCAATTGCCAGAAATAGAATACAAAATTTGATTTTCGATTTTGAAATGCAGGAAATGAATAATTCTTTACAAAATAACACAGTAGCTCCTCAATATTACAGCCCCTCTGGCCCCTCTTCAGATTCTTCTTATGGTACCCACTACGAACCTACCATTAGTTTTCTCAACTACAAATTTCCACAGAGAAATCCCAGCATCCAAATAATGTGCTTGGGGAAGTACAACAGTTTTTGTGTTTTAACCTTGATAATACTGAGAAATAAGTGTTATAGTTGGGTAATAATGTAAATAAAACATTTACCTTGACAAAATCTTGAAGTGCTGCTTCAATTATTGCCTTTAAGACCCCTGGCATCATCGACGAAATCAATGGCTTAGATACTTTGAACAGGTACATCAAAGATGCAAATGAGTCACCTGTTGCTAAATATCTCAGACATATCGCTAGTCTGATCTCAGGAGGAACAGCTTCTCTGAAGGTAGTATTTTTCTTCTCTATTTTTGCTCTGACTAATTCTAAAAGGTTATAAAAGTTTTCTCTACTCATTCTGGTAAAATTTTTGAATAGAAAACTTTCATTCAGTTCCAAATCGTTCAAAATACCATTATTTCTCCTTTTCAAATAATCACACATCCACATAGACCTAACTTTCCTTTTACGTTTACGCACTTTTGACAATAATAAACACGCTACACTAATACCAGCTAACACAGTGTCACTGTCCATTTTAACACTAAATAATTATTAAAGACACTGCGTCAAGCATACAACTAACGCTAAAATGTAAACAGCAATGAAGCATGCGTCAAAAGAATGCTCGGAAAACGCATGCGCTTGACGCAAGACGAAGCAAAAATTGAAAAGAAAGTTGAATCAAAAATCGCACAAGTGTAAACATAGCTATTAGGATACCTTGCGGCATACAAATTTGCAGCATCGCGTTTGTTCTTTTGACACTCACTAAATATTAACAACATATCCACCTTTTCATCGAACGCCGTAACTTCCAAGAATCAGGTTTGAATTTGATTAGAAATTGACAGCTGGATAGTGAAAAAATGCAACAATTAGATTTCTAAACAATACTGCAACCCAAATACAGTATGGAACTAAAATACTAATTATTACTTAGTAATTAATCCACGTAGCTCCTGAACCATTAGAGATATTAAAAAACTCTCAAGTGCAAAAAGGTTTTATTTTTTAGATTAGAGTCTAAAATCAAAACATAAAATACACCGTGTTCCATACAAGATTTTAAAGTTGGCTACCATATTGGAAATGGCGGCCATATTAACTAAATTTGAAAGTGCATTCCTGAATGAAACTTAAAATTAAGCAAGTTACAAATTTAAAATGAGGTGCTAAGTCGTATAATTAAAAAGTTAGCTATTGGATCACTTTAAAAACTCACCCGTTATATATATATATATATATATTTATATACCGTAATATATATATATAATATATGTATATAATATAATATAAATAAATATATATATATATATATATATATTTCTGCATAATTTTCCAATTAGGTCGAAGATATGAAAAATCAATGTTCATATTTCAATTTTCAAGTTCCTAAAACCCTTCCTCAGAAACACACTGATTAATAAAAGAAACAAACTGAAGTAAAATCATATACAACAACATAACCAAACAAGAGTTTTTACAATTAAATCCTATTCAAAACAAGTTTCCGATCAGCTGTATGTAAAAATATATGTTAATGTTTACATTGAACTAAAAATTCATGTAAAATAAGGAAAAGAGAATCATCTAAGGTTGAACCCATATGGTTGCCTTGATTTTAAATCTACCAGATGTGTGATTCAACATTTCTTAAATTAATCAGATTAATACTTTGGTTGACTTTTGGTTTATAAATGGTAAATTCCTTTTAGGTTGGTGCAATTTTCGAGTTTTTTTGTCGAATAGATTCTATCTAGACCGAAATTAAGATATGAAGTCAATTCAAGAAGTAATAACATTAGAAATAACGTGTGTAATCCACGTAATAAGCCAAGAGGCGGCATTTGTAAGATGTTAATAAATTCAATATATTTTTAAAGTAGTGCAACTGAAAAAGTACATCCCATTAAAGCCAACATTGATTGCACCTCAAAACACGTAATTTATAATTTTGATGACCAACATCCAAACCGATGATTGGTTTTTCTCACTCTTAATTTGGAAATATTTTTCCAATATAATCTTTGGGACAGATAAATTACGTGTTTTGAGGTGAAATCAATGTTGGCTTTAATGGGATGTTCTTTTTCAGTTGCACTACTTTAAAAAATATATTGAATTTATTAACATCTTACAAATGCCGCCTCTTGGCTTGTTACGTGGATTACACACGTTATTTCTAATGTTATTAATTCTTGAATTGACTTCATATCTTAATTTCGGTCTAGATAGAATGTTTTGTAAATCTGGTGGTTTTTAAAAATACTACTAAGAGCCTTACAAATAAATAAATAAATTAAAATACGTAGGTTTTCAAAATAGTTCCTTAATTTAACAGTACATAATGTCACTGCAGGTAATGATTATAAAAAACGAAATATTTTACATTCATATATAATAAACATTGGTGTTTCTTCACATTTACAAAAAAAAATATTTGTTATGTGAACTAATCACTTAACATTTGATCTTTTATTACATTCTTATTTAAAAGATTGTCAGGTAATTTATTACGATAACTTTCAATCGTACTAAATTTGTCATATTACAAATTTATATTTTATGAATATATTTTTATACGTCAGTGTAATTAAATCTATTTATATGTCAGACTAAAGTAATTTTTAATATCAATTTTAATGGTCACAAGGCATAAAAATAAACATATTAAAGTAAAAATCAAGAAAACATCTATTTCCATAAGTTTGTTTTTTCTTAGCTGTGTACCGTTTGTCTATGGATTACATACTTTGCGGATATATTTAAAAACATTATAGTTTTTACGTAAATATGTATTTACATTGACAATTATGGCCAACAAAAGCATATATAACTAAATATGTAATCACATATATATTTTTTTACCGTCATGTCACTGCGAACCATCGCTACTACCAGGCAGAAACAGATGAGTTTCTTCAACACCATTTTCTGTAACAACAACTTGTACATAATTTCCTGCAACAACTCCTTTGTATAATCATATCTTTAATATGTTTTACATAGTGATTTATTGCTTATGTTTCTTTCAAATAATAGTATTCTAAACAATTTTCAGACGATGAACTAGGTATAGAGTAAAATTAAGTTACAGATAAAAAATTGTAATTTAAAATACTAATGTACTGTGTAAAATATTTGATTATATATTTTGTTATTTGTATTTGACACAGTCATGATTGTACTCAACTTGTTTGCAAATTTAGTTATTCTGTTTTTTATCGCTATCATCATGGTTACTCATTAAACCAATAAAAAAATGCTAACGCTCAGCCAAATCCCATGGAGTCACATGCGTCATCACCCAACTCGGCTTCATCAGAAATGTCAAGTTTATAGGTTAGTTATTTTACGACATACCGAGCAGACAGACAGACAGAAACAAAATTACTGTTGTAATTATTATATTTGATTAATTTAATCTCTATGAAAAAAGAATACAAAATAAATTCTCAATTTACATATATTATTTGTAATAGATATAATTTAATAGCCCTCGAATACAAAAGTAAATGCAATTCCTAAAACCATATTTAGGTTAAAATTCGTTTGTAGGCGATTCATTGAATTCAAGTAAATAAAATACAATAGCATATTACCCATTAGTTCTAATCTTCATTATTGTTGAATTTATTTGAAATTTTACATTTATTTAACTCAATAAGAAATTTTCGTTCCTATAAAGCATTAAAGTATAGTAACGCTGACATATAATTTCTTTCCATCTAAAGTAAATAATTTATAAAAATATACTATTAATTACACTAAACGTAAATTCATATTGGGAAGTGCATTACTTGATTATTGTGTCAGAATGTTTTTACCATCAAATTAGTTGTTGATTATTCAAGAAATTATTAGCAAACTGTATAGATGCAAATAAAATATAAAATAAATTTTGTTATAGTATTGTCAATTATATTCCGTATGACAAAACATTTTATATACAATATAACAACTTACCTTTCGTGGTGTAGTGTATATCTTGAACGTATGAAGCAAGACTGTAAATTTAATCAGAAGTATATTGTCTCATATAGTCATCATAATCAATTATGTGCAATAAAAACATACACCGTAACAGTTTTGATATCAAGCACAAAGATTTTCCATTGTTTTTTGGCTGATTAGCGTAACCATTGATAAACATTCCTTATTCATAAATCTTAAAAGACTGATACTAAAATTAATGATGCTCGATATCAGTATAGTCGACTATTGTTCGATGGTTTTTAGTATTGAAATATATTATTGCTTGCTACCTTATCAGGACAAGTATGAAAATAATGAAACGTTATCAGAAGATGTTTTGTAATGTTTTGCCACGAAAACTACAGTTGACGGGTTAACCAAATGTTAACGTAATGAATACAAAAGAGCAATATAAAATTAATTTAAAATATATTTTCTTTGTTGATATATTTAAGGTGTTTTAAGAGTAGGCACATCTTCATGATATGATACTATATAAGATAAAACAAAGCAACAAAATTCATAGAAATAAAATTCATGCCCTATCTCTCTTCGTTGGTGCATCTGTCCATATGTTTTTTTTATATGTTAAAACGTGCTAAGGTATTTAAGGGGAAATTATCAAAAGAATTAAATAAATATTATAAATCTTCATTTCTAAAAGACACCATTTAAACATTTTAAAAATTGTATAACTCTGTACCTGTCAATCCTTAATTAGAGGTGCAATAATAATCATTTGTGTCCAACGTAACGACGAAAATAGCATACAGATTTGTTGAAATCAGTTTTAAAATAAAATAATTATACCTATTTTATTTGTGAGTGTTTATACTTTCTTGCCGAAAGCATATTCTTGATCCAAGAACTGAATTTTGTTTAACTATTGGGCTTTTAACCATTAATAGCTGTTTTCTAATTACAAATCTAAAATGATCAATTGTTTCTACAACATTTGTTTCAAAATAAGGTAGTATTGTGATTATTATCTAAATTATGTTAGCTGTAGAGAAGAATCGCTATATAGCATAAATAACGTGCCAACTGATTATTCCATAAACTACGTTTTATAGAACAATTATTCCACGCGAGTTAATCAGTACTCATGGAATATGTATTTCTTTATATATTTCAAGAAAATAAATGTGTTTAAACTTGAACTTGAACCATTATATAATGATGTTTACAATTTTCATTAGATATGCTAGTAGAGAAGAGTTACATACCAAATTCTAACCATATAGACCAATTTGTTTTATTGTTATAATGTTTACAGACAGACATACCAAAATCGGGATTCTATCATCAGAAAGTTGTGCAATACAATTTCGCTACAGGCTGTAAAATATGTATTTTGTTTTGATTTTTAATTTGAAAAAACCTGTTCAGAGTACAGCAACAACATAATACATTTTTAATTTACCATTAAATACTTAATTTCATATATTACCATTCTTGGGTAGAAGTTAATAAATTAGTCCTTAGTATTATAATGATGATGAGTTGCTCTAGTCATATCATTAATAAGCATGTCATCGTCAATTGAATAGGGAGTTATTATAAACTTCGAGATGTTGTCATTGTTGTTTTGCTGGAGTTAGATAAATTTTAGTAAAACAAACTGAAAAGGAATTTTATAATATTAATTATTTAATATTTTAACGGTAAAATTGGTTAAAATGAGTTACTATGGTGATTTTATTGACAGATGGATTCTTTATAGCATCCCGTGTTTGTTGAAAATGTGCTCCAGTCCATGTATTCCCAAACGGTATATCTTTCAGTTTCTTCCATTATGGCTTTACATTTATTCCTAATAAACTTACGACATTCAGTTGAAAGTAAGAAATTAAATCTGTTTGAAAAATATAGTCCAGGTTGGTCATTATTGGTTTCAAATTTTAGCTTTGCATTTTCTTGGTGTTTCATTGTTATCGTATGTAATAAAAATGGCTCCGTCAATTGAATATAAAATATAGATGATATTATTATAAGAAGAAATTTTCCTGAATCAGTTAGTTTATTCAATGCTGCCTATCCGGATAGACCAGTAGATAGAATATACATTAGCCGCTCTGTTAACACAGTATCTGGACTGAATGTGTCTCACGACTAAATATATCTAGTGAGTGAATGTTTTATGTGTCTTACAATAACTTTAAATGCAACTTAAATTGTAGATGTTTGATGAAACAATTAAAACTTTAATAGACTACAAAATTTGATAGTAACATTAGAGACCTCTAGTTTGTGCCATTATTTTTGTAATACCTTTAAAATGAGGGGGTCGTTTGCTAACGGTTCCTATCTAAAACTTTGGACTTATTCACAATATATCCCGTTTTGGTGAGGAGGCGTATGTCACAATTTTTATACATAAAAACTCTTCAGTTAGTTATATTATGAAGATCCACAGAATTAAATCACTTCAATAAAATTATCCCTATTTTCCTAATAAAATTATATTTTATTTGTCATAATAGAATTTTATATATGTTAGTATACATATGTAATACGCATATGATTTTGTGTTGATACTTATATTTGTGTTTTTTTAGGAAATAAATCATTTATTCATTTATTTATTCATTTATTACTTCATCACTATTTACAAGAAAGATAATGGTGTGGTGGGGGGAATTTTAAGACACCCGGTATAGTAGCAATATATTGTTGTCTTTTTGGTCCTTTTCCACAAAACATTATATTATGCCAAACGACATGTCATGGTGTGCCAACATTACATTCAGCTCACACCTTGACCTGCGGGCACTGTCGGCCAGGACCAGAACCGCGCCTCCACATGGAGCTAGGCTTCATTGCGAGGTGCTGATTGCCGGAACCCATGACCTGGCTACCGGCGCCCAGCACACGATCTACCTGCATATGGAGCAGTACATCACCAACAGACCGGCCGACACTCAACTAGTAGTCGCCACTATGCCACACTCCTACGGCCTGCAGGATCCTGACAATATCTTCCACGACAAGGCCATGTTTTTATCGAAAATCTAGCTGCCAGACACGACATCCAAATGGTATGTCTTGACACCATTAGCCGGAAGTATTTCACGAGACATGGTTTACACCTGGCGATGTGTGACAGGAGACTGCTGGCCGAGATGTTGGTGAGGTGCTTGTCTACACCCAGAACTCACCTCCTTTTCACACATAGAAGACTACCAGTTATCGCTCCTGAGGGTCGACCTTGGGCATGCAGAGCGGCTCCCTCGATAGCACCACCACCGGTACCGACGCAGTCTCCATCACCCTCATCTCCAACGCCATCTCTGTCACCTTTGGGCTCAGAGTCTTCACCGTCGTCTCTATCAACGCCCGCTCCTCGCACTCTTCAATATAAAATCTTTTATGAATCTGTCGCTGGTACATTTTAGAAACGTCAATTTTAGAAACAAGGAAACAGGGTTTTTCCGGACATTTGCCATCGTTCAGTGAAACAAGAGGTTGACAAACAACATGTAGGTTGTGATTCCTGACTTAGGCGTGCCACGACGCTTTGGTAAGATTTGTTTATTTTAACCTAGTTTGTAAATATGTATTATGTCAGTTCTTTACCTGAAGAAGAGCTCAGATTGCAGATCTCGAAACGTAGTGTTACTGATTTCTTGTTTCACTGAACAATGGAAAATGTCCGGAAAAATTCTATTTCCTTCAAAATCCTTCCATCGTCAAAAATAACCTTCAAACAAAGAATTTAGAAACAGCCTGCACATCAACTCGGTTATTTAAGTAGAGGCTCAAAATTTGTTCTCCATAAATTTTTTACTGAAAAAATAACATGAAAAACTCTAATTTAAAGAATTACATTTCAAAGCAGTGTCATTTGCACATCAGAATGCACAAATGGCTACGAATAAGGCTTATGAACTTACTGTCATACCAACTAGCATGGATCTCAATCCAGACTTGCTAGTTTTGACCGAACACTCCTCTAACGACAGCAATATCGAAAAGTTTGAAATTCCAATTCAACAAATGGTAAATTTGTACTGCCGAAACTCTTTCGAAGGAGGAGGTGTAGCAATATTTCTGAAAAGTGAGCTCTTCTTTACTCCTCTCACTCTTTTCAAATCTTCATACAAAAACCTAAACTTACAGGTTAAAATTCAGAACAAAACATTCACACACTGATTGGTTTATACAGGTCCCCTAACAGAAACTAGGAATTGTTTCAAGAGAAGCTCGCGGCTTTATAGTTACGGGAGACTTCAAAATTGACGTCTTAGATGTCGATAGTCTCATGACAAGGAGGGTAGCTGACTTCCTGAGGTTTTCGGCCTAAAATGCTCAGTTAAGACTCCAACAAGAGTGACTGTCAACTCAGCGACCGCGATTGACAATGTCATCACAGATTTGACAGACGTTGAGGTCTTGGTAGTTGACACAGCAATTTCAGACCACTATGGCCAACAGGCTAATGGTCACGAGGCACCAAGGGGTCCCACAAACCCACAAACATAGCATTGCTCAAATTTTAACTGAGGAAAAAAAGTTATAACTCTGGGGATCCCCTTGAGTAGCAATTCCGAAAATCCAAACAAATATTTAATTTCCACCTAGACTTGGGCTATTCCTAAGGAAAACCAAAGAATAAAAAGTACTCATGTATCCTGGTTTCTAGCGTAAAAATTTAACTTTTCTTAAAAATTAACAAGCACACACTTAACCGAGAGTTCAAAAGATTTATTTCAAAATTGCTAATTTATAAAAAAGTCATAGAATCTGCGAAAGCCTATGATGTAAACAAAGCATTGCTCATGTCGAACAAAATCTAAAAAACCGCATGGACCATCATCGAAAAAATTATTGAATAACAAACCGATTGAACTACAAATCAAATATAGTCATCAACGATCCTTTAAGGATAGTCTAGGAGATTGATTAAGTCTTTTTCTCAGTTGGAGCTAACCTAGGACTTCAACCTCCACATAGGCAGACTCTTCACCTATCAGTGCAAATACAGTATCTTTATTAGATTTAGTCCCGGTATCAGAGGAGGAGACTTGTAAAGTGATAAGACGCTTTACAACACATCAGTGTAATGACTAAAATGACGTGTTAACGTGGCTTCTATAACAGTGCTCCACTATTTTAACGCCTTATTAACCTATATTTTCACTCGGGAACGTCTCATTCCCCTCTCAAAATCGCTAAAGTCACTCTAAGTGTGACCTTTTTTCAACTCAATTTACCTTTCGTCTTCAGCAAAATCATTGAGAAGCTTTTTCTTTCCCGATGTGTGAATTTCTAGAATTTCTAGGCAGCAGATGGTATTTATCTGCTGCTTGAAATCAATTTGGATTCCGAAGTAGCTAATCGACAGTAGACGCAGTCTTGCATCTAGACGATGCGGTAGTAGAGTGAATTTAAGGTTGAAGAGATACTTTGAGTATCTTCCTCAACTTATAAAAAAAGCGTTTACCTATGTCGACCACCAAATCATGTTTTACAAGTTCGAGTATTACGGGATGCGAGGAGTGCTTCAAGTGGCTCTAATCGTATTTCAGTAATCGGACACATTTTGTAGACATTTCAGGCATCAAATCGGGAGAGGAGGGTCTGATTTATGGGGTTCCTCAAGACTCCATAATTAGCCTGTTACTCTTTTTGACCTACCTAAATGTTGTTGGTTAATTATTACAATAAGGGTGATTCGTGTAGTACTGTACTATACTGCTGTTTACCAGTGCAGTCTCTTGATTAATTTGATGACAACAGTGGCAAGCCGTTTCTGTGGGGCAGAGTAGAAACAACAATCCTGGAAGACAGTAGCATATTCACAATGCGCTGTTTAAGGTGTCGGTAATGGGGGTACTTCCTGGATCCTTCAGGCTTATTAACCATCTTAATGGCCTATGGTCCGTTATTACCTTGAAATGTCTTCCCAAAAAATGGTTCTAAATTGTTTTTTCTCCATAAAACGGCAAATAATTCCTTATCAGTTGTACTGTAATTCTGCTCGGCCTTTAATGTTAAAATAGCATATAAGACTTGTCTGTCGTCTTTGCCTAATGTTCCTTGAGGCAAAACAGCTCTTAAAGCATCTCGTGAGAAATCGGTTATGATTAAACATTCTTTATTAGAATTTGACTCTCTGATTAGTTTTTAATTAATTAGTTTAAAATAATTTATTAACTATCAGTACAATTGAATTCGATTCCTTCTTTAAATAAGTAGTTGAATGATTTGTAAATTTAGGCAAATTCTAGAATAAACGTCTGTAATGTTCTGTAAGACCAAGAAATCTGTTGAGTTTCATTGGTCGATGTTGGAAATTTTCTAACTGCATCTATTTTATATGAATATTGTAATCCTCCATCGTTATTAATGACATGACTTAGGAACGTATTTTCTGGCTGTAGTCTTTGGAATAATAATTGTACATTTTTAAGTTTGATTTTAAATTCTTTCCGTACTATAAGCTGTCACATTTATATGAGATAACTCTTCTCCTAAGAGATATCTCAAAACTTTGTCCATTAAACTTGCTGGAGTATCTTTAATCTAAATCCCTTCATTCTTTTGTACTCGAAATTATACTCATTATCATTTTCTTTTATTTAAATCTGCTGGCTGTTAAATCCAATTTTGAAAAATAAGTCGAACTACCAACTATTAAACAACTTCTGCAGTACTGGACAGCGTGTGTGCGTCATCTTTAGTGACTTTAAGTCTTCTGACGTCACAACACAACCGATACTCTAGTGATCCGTATGTGCTTTTCTGTGGTACGAACACAATGGATGATTTCCACAGGGTAACACTTTCTCTATTAATATCATTGTTGAGCATCTCGTCAATGTCATCATGAAAAATTGGTTTTAGAGCTTCGGGTAATCGTAAGGCCGTTGATTTAAAGTGGGCTGATTTGGAACTGTAGGAGTGTTAAGTTTAGGAGTATTACAGATACTGATAGAGGTTTTACTTATATTGAAGAAATATGTCTTAGAATTCTGAACTCAAATTTAAAATAGAAGTAGATTCTCCTCCAGTGATATGTGATGTGTGTATCAAACATTGAGTTTGTCCAATTTTAACCCTAGGCATTCCCATCACGAACTCTCCAAATTCTTCTTGCATCTTAATATAATCAATTTGGGCTTCAATCTTTTCAGAACATCATGACCGATAAATCTGTCTTTATCTAGTTAAAAGCTTATAGGCAAAATGTTTACTAGGTATATAACATTTTTTATAATTTAATACGGTAGTATGCTTCCCTATGGCGGTTATTGTTCCTATACCGTTTAGTATAGTTTAGTAACGCTTGACGTCGTTATCAGTCAATTAAGCTGGAAGTTCGCATTGATAAGAGATCCTTATACCTGTAGATCGTGTGTGTGCCTGCCTGCCCAGTAAGCATATACTGCTCGCATTTACAACGTTAGTAATTTGTGTTTAAAATTTGATTTATCAAATCGTGTTTTATGAACAATAGTGTGTCCTAAGCGCAGCAAGGGACACTAATATTATTAAAATATTATTATAATATTTTATAATAATATAAAATATTATTTGAAATATGAACTTCCTTTCCATAGTTGATAAATGTAGTTTCATCTGGATGCAACACGATATGGTTCGTAAACCACATTGACGGGCAATAAAATCTTCGATAATGAGATCAGTTAATTAATTCCATACATGGTTGGCAAAACACAATGCTGTGTTAT
The DNA here is from genome assembly GCF_021130785.1 of Homalodisca vitripennis. Taxonomy (NCBI): domain Eukaryota; kingdom Metazoa; phylum Arthropoda; class Insecta; order Hemiptera; family Cicadellidae; genus Homalodisca; species Homalodisca vitripennis. Next base: position 105,545 of record NW_025776762.1, on the reverse strand, counting down.
CTGCAGAAGTCATTAAAATTGCCATTGCGCATCACATTTCTGTATTTAGTGGCAGTCCTGAGTCAGCGCTCAGATAAGAAGAGTCGTAGTGATCGTGTTCCTGTCTTGAAAGTATAACACGTTTATTGTTCACGATCACGCTCGGTCAAATATATTAATAATGGGGGTTTTTAATTCTTGACTTTGTCACTTTCACTTTCTATTTTTAAAACAAATGGCTAGTTGCGATATTTCTGAGAAAACACTTGAAAAAATCAGGACGTCCTAACACCAGCGAGGAGGCGGCTCTTGGCAATGAGGAGGCAGTTACAGAGGGGCAGCGACTACCGGCTACTTTGGGTTTGAGGGGGAAACATCTTCCTACTCAAAGAAGACGAGAAAGCTACGAATCAGGTAAATTTGCAGGGTAACCTTGATACATTGTAATAGGGCATACGGCTCTCTATATTTTGATTTTTTTGGTCGGTAAGGCTTGTATTTAACACTTCATTTTAGTTTACGTCTCTTAGCTTAAAACCGTAAAAGCATTATGAATACTTATAACCAATGTCTTAATTTAATCAATTCACCTAACTTCATCGGTAATTAAATTAAAACAATAGTAAAAAATCAGTTTGTAAAATTGTCTATAACTTTAAGCAATGCTAAGTACGAACACTTTTCCCCTGTGTATTTGTAATTATACTATTAGAAATTAATTTAAGTGAGAATATTTTGTACTCTATTCCCAATTATACACTGTTTATTAAATGAAATGATAATGATAGAACGAAAAGTGTTGCAGTTTAGGCAAGGGATTCTTTTTGTAATATCGTCTATATATAATTGAAACACCAGACATTTTAACGGTGTCCTCTCCATGTATAGGACGTATACATATAGTACCAATACATACCTGTATTCTTTTTCAATCTGATTTTTTTGATGAACTGAAAAACAATTTAAATAATACTGTTTAAAAAAAATGTTAAAACGTTTGTATTGGGTTGATGATATAAATACTAATTTATTGGATGACACCAATGCAGCAAGATATAGGTATATATGCGTGTAGGCCGTGAATGGTTTGGAGAGTTTGGTTATTGAGCCTACTCGAATCACAGATCAACTTGAGACTTGCATATATGTAAGTAAATGTATTTGCAAGAGTGTTGAGTAAAGACGTGGTAATAGTGAATGCGGCAGTTGTACCGTATGTATGTGGATATCACTAAACCTAGCAGTGCATTATCGGTCCTACTTGAACACTCTTCACTCTAGTGATGTCTCCTTGCAGTCGTGTACCTTAATGCTAATGCAATAAATGTTAAATGGATTTTACTGAAACCAAATTTGAGGTATCAAACATTAAATAGAATAATAAATAATTAATTATCATGAATGTAAGCCAATTTCAAACAGCAATATATTGTAGTCTGAGTAATAAAATATGATACAGTACTAATGACTAATTTTGTATATGTATGTAATAGTGTTGCGTTATAATTTTAGGTTTCTAACACTGTGAATTAGTATTAGTAATTTGGTTTCGCTATTTTTTAAGTACCAAAAATTGTTCTTAATAACGTCTAAAATGCAAACGGATATTTGTAAATTAAAATTAAAAATCAGAGCACTGTTCCATCGTTAGTATGCCATTGTATATGAAGTACCTACCACACCAATAGACTTATAGCCTACGTCAGCTTTAACGGGTATTATATGGTTTTATAAGAACAAACAGTAAGGACTACAATAAACTTTTCTTTCATGTCTAATATGTCACATGTGTATTTGTAACGAATAACTTAAAATGATTGATTTTACAAGGTCAAAATATTTTATTATCTTATACATGGGGTGTTTTATAAACCTATCTACAGTGACTTACGTATATTTCATTACACATTACATGGGCACATTATAATTAGTTAAAATTATAAATGAATGAAAATTTGCTGACATTGGTAAATTTGTATATGCGTACTATTTTGTATATGCGTACTATTTTGTATATGCGTACTATTTTATATATTTTAAGAAAATTTGCGAACCGGCAAAATAAATAAATTGACAAAAATTATCAAAAGTAAAAAATTATCTTATATTTGAAATTCCTATTTTTGAAGTATGCCATATGCATTCTATAAGACCCGAGTTAATCCTGTCACATTTTACGCCCCCTTGTCAATGTGACCACAGCCCTCTGTTAAACCTTTGCTAAAAGAAACATTAGTCGGACGGTGGGTCCCAGCCCTTGAATCTGGACCCATTGTCCACCCCTTAAAAAGTTTGTGATAAATGGTCCGTAAAGTTTTACGGCGTGGACCTATAGTCCGTTTACTGCACACAACAGCTCCCTCACTTCACATATCACATTACCAAGACACAGACACACATCTGCAAGCACACATTACCAAGCATTGTCCGTAACATCTTCCTGCAGTTGTGCTCCCTCGGCTTCCTTCCTTCTTTATTGGCTAATCTTGCATAAACATGATCAATACATGAAGTTGTGTTATTGGTTATTCTTGTGGGTTATTTTAACAAACATTCAATACCGACAGTTGCTAACGTTGAATTGTAGTCATCTATTTTTTTTATATTAATCTATTAAAATTGATGTCTCCTATCAATAAAATATTATATTTGAATCTCAAATGGTTATTTAAACTGGATATCTGTAAAATTTCATTCTTGAATGTTGTTGAATGAACGATTCCCTTTATTGTAATTATTATTTATATATGTTTTTTTTAATATTACTTCTTTATCAATGATTATGAGTATTATATTTTTTTTAAATTGTTTAAGAATTGCAGTACAAAATTTTAACTGCTTTTTAAAATAAATAACTGTTATTAGCCTTTTTCTTAAATAGCATTTTGTTCCTCAAATGTTCAAACCAATGAGCGGCTCATCTTCTCATTCTGTTCTGTTATACTTTTCTGAGACTCAGTTCTCCTTTTTATTTCTTATCTGAATAATCTATCAAGTTTGTACATGCAAACATGCTTAGAAATTTACGTCCAGAAAATATCATAGTCCGCACTTTAAACAAAGTAAATCAATAAACCAACTGTTGTATGAGCATAATTTCGCACATTGACATTTAATTATGTGAAGTTCAGTTTTTAATTTGTTGGTTTACATTTAACAGTAATATAAATATTTCATTTATTAACAGTAATTATTAATGCTTATATAATTAATAACTGTTTTATGTTTGACTGTTGTAAATTAGTTTCCTGTACTTTTCCTTAAAGCTTCTTGTAGTATATATGTGTAAACAAGTGGAGTCTCCTGGAAATGTAATTTAGGTATGTGTATGAATATTATATCTTCGTACGTTCATTAAATTGGAAGAAAAGATTTAATAGAGAAAAGTTAGGTTTTAATCAATTATGTCTTAAGTAAATTTAAAAACTAATGTATATCTTAATATAACCTGTTGTTTCTCCAATATTATTTTTATTATTTTTATTTACAAAAACAATTGTATTTAGGAAAGTTTCATAACCTCATCTTCAACAGTTTTTTTTGGTTTGATTAAAAGATAGCCCACGTTATTACTTTAATAAATTAATTCATTCTTAAAGGGTTATCGCTACAAATTCATTTAAAACAGAAAACATAAATTTACCTTTGTCAGCTTTAATGAAAGTGCCGAAAAGGGTCATGTTGATTGATTGTATCATTGATATTTTTAGAAGTCTTTTTTAATTACTTCTTTATTAATGCTACTGAATAGCCCATTAGTTCAAATTGCTAAAAAGATCATCTCAGTGCTATCCAATACTATTCATAATCTTTGTGAACTATCTCCCTCTTAGCCTAACTATATCATATGTAAGACCACCTTGCTCACGACAAGACTGCCGCTGTAAAAACAGAAATCCTTAACGATGCAGACAAAAAATAAACAAGTCACTAAAGAAGTAGGGTGATAGTTTAAAGCAAATATTTTAGTAACATGTACATTTTTAACCTATTGCTATATATAATTATTAAGTAAACAATTAACAGGCACATTAGAAAAGGATATTCAGTAGGGCGATGTGTAAATAAACTTGTTTATACATTTGTATACGGCACCTAAAATAAAATTGTATTTTTTTCTAGCTCCTAAAATTGCGTCCAGTAATTGTTTGCTAATTTTTATCATAGTTGTAGGGGTCACTTCAAGACTTAAACATTACAATTTTAGATAAAAAAGTTAAAAATAAAAGAAGCAAAGTTTTATTATATTTTAAATACTATCATCTCTAAAGGTCTCATTAGACTTGAAAGCAAATTTTAAAACTTTACAAAGAACCTCTTGTCCACTAATGTTGTCAAGCATTTTCTTATCCAATAAACAGTGTAAAATTATGAGAAAAGTCGGTGTTCAAATTGTGTGCTAGTAAGGCCTGTCGCTTTTCAATCCTGTGTCAAAGAATTGATAGAGAACTCACGTTATAATGATAATAACCCCATTATTCTTCTTTGAGGGTAGATTTTAACACCAGGGCAGCATTTCTGTCACTTAATATTGAGTCATGAAGGCAAAGAGATTGTAATCAATTATTTTCTTTCTAGCCCTCTTTATTGTTGGACGTTTTTGAGTTGCTAGTTCCAACTCAGAAATGTTTTCTGATTACTTACTTTTACAATCACTAGTATCTAGATGTTGAGATATAGATGATTCTTCTGTGATACGTTTTATCTCATGTTTCTCTTTTTCATTTACGTTTTCCAAATGTACCCTTTTCTCTTACATTTCAGACTCTGTTGTAAAAATTATCTGTCCTCTTCGTATTAATCATTTCTAGAGCATCATAATGTGCCATATCGAATAATTTATAAAGTTTATTCATCGAAGTATCATCTCGCTATTTTAAACTATCTGATCTTTTAGCTTAATGGTCCTTGTTTTTCTTTAGGTTTTAATATTTTTTTAAACTCGTTTTCAAGCTTCTCTACAACATTTTCTATTAATATAGTTGGTATTCTAGCTTTACTCCATATGGCTAAGATATTTTAGCAGTGAAATTTTCTGATTTTCGTACAGTTTGTTTTATTCACTCTTATTATAAAAAGACTGATAATACCTAATTTTTACGGGAGTTTTGTCTGAATAAACTCAGAAAACGTCTGACCAACTAACCAAATAACAGCCTTTTTTCTGGTAAGTATGGTTTAGCAAATTTTACCTTTTGTAATATAATTAGATATTAAAAGAAGTTTGACATAGGGTAGCGCCCCTAAAATTTATTTATAAGTCAGAACTTTTAATGGTATTATATGTCACAGAACAAAATGAGATGATGCCCCAAGTGAGATTTGAGAGCTGGTTTTTAATCAACACCCTGATATTCAGCCTCTTTTGCATTGAGAACTTTATGTCATGTGACAAGAACAGACAGTTCTGGTCATGTGAAAACAGTTTACTACAGGTTCACTCGTATCTAAGGTAAGAAGTGGTATGTTAGGGATATTCGTTATAGGCAAAAGTAAATTTTCAAAACTTTCTAGGTTTCTTCTGGAAATGTTTTCCTACGCAAGCAATTTATCAAAAATCATAAACTTATTACAATTATGTTCACTTTTAAAATGACACACAACTTTTTAAAAACCACATGGTTATCATCACTTTACCATATATACTCTAAAAAGTATTGATATTTACAACCATAAAAATATTAAGAACCTAAAATAAGTACCAACGTTTTACAACACCGGATATCAAACTGTTATATATTCCGAAGAATTATTAGAACTATCGAGCAGGATACTTTTTATTGATATTGATATATTGGCCAATAACTTTAATATTTATCTCTCAAACTCTCTATCCTCCAAACCTAAATAGTAAAACTATATTTCAAAATTCTTTAGAATACTATCTCATTAACTGATTATGTTATTCAGTTGAAACATACTTCATGATTTATGATTACCATTTGTAATCTTTAGTTTCGCAGAAAAGATTGAAGTAAAAGACATTTTAATAAGGTTAAAATATGACAAGAAAATTGAATTTAAAAGTTTAAAGGCTTAAAAATGTTTTAAATTATTATTATATATGAATATATTTTCACAAACAACATGTTATACCTTTATTCATATTTCAATTACATTTGGCGAAATTGTTTATCCTCATCCTCAACTATTTCGCGTTGGCCTGATATCAAGATATCCGTATTAATATTTTTAAAACTAAGTCTTGACAATTGATAAGTGATTTCCAGTTTCTTATTTCTTCAGCAAAGACTACTTAAAGGATTACATCTGCAGCAAGTGCAATATTTTAGCGGTTTCCCTTTGCTTCAAAAACTGATTTTTAAAAATTGTGTCATTGAATGGCTATATTTTTTATCAATCTGAAACATATTGGATATACCAACACTTGAAAATTTTGGAATTAACTGATACAGTTATATCTTCAGTTGATAAGAAGCGTGTTACGCCATTTCTATTATGTAACGCTTGAGAAATTTAACTAAGTTAAAAATAGTATATTGGTAAGGAAGTTAGAATGTAATTGTTTGACATACTGACTTCTCAATTTATTAACTTATGTTTATCAAATAGAAAACAAATGGTTATAATTTTAAAAAGGCTTAGTCGATTTTCAATTTTAAGCATATCGGCATATAATGATCGCAGCATTACCCAAGGCTCGAATCTCTTCCATTAGTATTTCTAATTTATATAAACTCCTAGCATTTATGACTCATAGCATAGCTATATAATCTGTGGTCCTGCTTGCGGATGACACCACTCATATTGTTAAAAAGAAAACATTACATATATAAATTTATTTGTATATAATTATACCTGATGGATAGAAAAACTATGGATTAGGATACTTATTATTGATTTTAATATATTGACCAATAAACTTAACATTTATCAAAAAATCTATGACACATTGCCTCCAAACCTAAAGAGTGAAAACACCAAAAATATATTTCAAACTTCTTTAGGATGATATCTCATTAACCAAGCGTATTATTTAGTTTTAAAATGCTTAATGATTTATGATAATCATTAGTAACTGATTTTTGACTTAGCTATTAATTATGTTATTAATTTAGATTTAAATATTGACAATTCATATGTTTACATTACTCATGTTGAAAGTTATTGAGCTGTATGAAATAGTTAAGATATTAAAACAAGAGTCAAGATTCAGAATTAAACATCAAGAGTCATAAAAACATCTCTAAATCTATAGTGAAGAAGTCGTGTTGTGTCGGCGTGGTATGGCTGAGATATTTGATGTGTGACTCGTTTAATACTCTGTCGTACCACACAGGCGCGATATCTAAACCATCTCTCAAGAGGAATCAGTGGAAACTACGTCAACAGGAAAAAAGTAACGAAAAATGTAATGAACAAGAATACGTTTTTTGTGTTAGTGAATTGTTTCCAGTGTAACTTGACGTGGAATAATTCCTAATTCCATAATTTTATAGCTCGATATGAAGTGTAAATAAACGCTAACCTAAAGTTTTTAATTATTTTGATTATTTTTTGTTATGTTTTTTTTTTTTTTTTATTACCATTCATACCATCCACAGAAACTAAACTCTATAATTTACTTTAATCATGAAAAGCATAAAGCTTTAGATTATACTTGGTAGTAATGTAATAATTTAATTTATTAACAAAAATCGTTCATAAATAACATATGGTTTTCTTTGTAATGTAGTTTTACATAATCTATTAATGAGTTAATTGAAAAATATATGAATATGTAATTTATATTTGTGTACGAATATGTTATTTGGTTTATTGCTTTCTTTAGTTTGTAAGAGAAAATTTAAGGGAAATAAATTTCAATTAGACAATGACTTGCCGATTGATAGGAGATTTCCAGTTTCCAGGAAAGATTTATTAAGGCATTACCTCTGCAATTAGGGCAATATTTAAGTGGTTTCCTTTTGCTAAGGAAACCAATTTTTTTTATTTAAATCATTGGATGGCAATGTTTTTATAAAAATTATTGAATTAATGAAAATTATTCCCTCAAAAAGAAGATATTTCAAAAAAGTTTTTGATGACAACAACGAGTGAGCAATGGATTTTTTTCTGGCCGGTACTACAGTCTGCGTCTTCAGGCGTCATTGTTTCCCAGATGTCAGTGAAATAAAACAATCAACTTTTACTTTTACCATATTTTTCCATATCCAACATTAGTTCCTGTTTGTTCTGGTGAAAAATTCATTATCTTAGCAATATTAATACGTTTAAACACTGATTTATTGTGAGGTCAATTTCACAGCATATCACTTAGTTTACCCTATTTTAAATATAATTAGGTTTTCAATATATGTATATTTATGGTTCCTGTAACTTCTCATGAATATACTATAATATCAGTAGTACTAATCATTTAAATTTTTTAGGTTTTCCGTCAGTTCCTGTTAGGTTCTGAAAGATTATCTTTAGTTCTAAAATAATCAAATTAGAGTTTTAACTTATCGAGGGAAAGCTAATTTTACACCGTGAAAAGTACCTTAAAAATACTAAAAACATCATAGTTATGGCTTATTATGTGCAGTAAATTTTTCATGACTGTCTGTTAGTTCTCATAAAACTAACATAGAGAATAAACATATTGTAATAGTGATTCAAAGTGAATAAGACAGTTTCACAGCATGCAATTTAATTTAACCACATTACATAATAAATATGTTTCTGACATATATAAATCGCCATGTTCTTGTTAATTCCTATATGAATAAAATCACTAAACCACTGGTAGCATTTATTCATGAACGGAAAATAAAAGAGAATGATTGATAAGTTTAAGACAGAAGTTGCCGCCCCACAGAGTGTTTACCCATTCCTGTTACTTTAAAACAGGAAAAATTCCAGAATTATCATTCCATGGTTTAATACGTATTTTCATTAGAACATCGGTTGTGTCTTATTAAAGATAAGAGCCATTACAGGCCATTAAGCACATTAACCAAGCGGAGTGTTCCTATTTTGTCCTGCTTGAAATGCTGCTTCTAAGAAATTTACGTTCTTGATTGGTTCACGAAAGATCCATCTTTATAGTTGCTCTTTTCGTCCATTCATAGGCTTCCAAAAAGTATTTATATCCTTGTCACAGAACAGGACACGTAGGCTAGGTTCGTTCAGTTCATCCAACGGGGCAGTTCGGCCTTTTCTTGGAGAAAGCTTATACTTTAAACCGTTTTCCTAGACATTTCTCGTTATCATAATTCAAACTAACTAAAAAAATATTGTATTTTTACTAAAATACATTAGCAAATACTAACCAATCAGTAAAACATTAGTGCCAAGTAATTATAGGTTTATATTTTAATGTGGTAATTGTTTGAAGTGAGATGTTTTTGAGGGAGAGAGGTTTTCGAAACCAGGCTCCGTCTGGGATCTCTAGAAAAACATACTATAAATAAGTAAATAAGGAACTGAAATATATCGGCCTTGCTGTGAAGAGTTATCTTAAGCCATTAGATGCTATACTGAAACAGGTCAAAAATTAAATACCTATTGTTCGCATTTACAGGTGATTTTTAAATATACGGAGCTGTTTCGTATTTGGCTAAGGCTCAACAAACTAATGGTCACTATATATGAAGCAAAGTAAGTATGTAATATAATTTATCCTTAACATTTTTGCATTATATGACATGAGAGGTTCCTCTTATTATGGTTATCTTAGACATAATTTAGACTGTTTGTCCTAAAAACTATGTCACAATCAAAAGGTATTTTTCAGGCAAAAATATTTCTGGGTTGTGCATGAAAATTAGTATGAAATGGTCACTTTTGCAATCAAACAAGCAAAGTGAAAATTGTAATATTAGATGTATTGTTTTTTTATTATTACTCTTTTATTGTTTAATAATAAACATTTATTTCCAGTTTTTAACTGGTAATTATATAAAAACATATGTTGATTGTATCTAAATGTTCAAGATATAGATGCAGACTAGTCTGTATATATATACGGACTAGTCTTTATATATATATATATATATATATATATATATATATATATATAATTTCAATAAACATTGAATCACAAAAAGTACTTGCTCCGCCGGGAGTCAAACCCGGATCTCTCACTTGCCGGGTGAATGTGCTACCATTACACCACAGAGCGCTTACTTTTTCCGATTCAATTATTTTGTATTTGGCCGTATCTGTCACATATGTGTTTAAATAAGCAAACTAACATATGATCGGAAGACCAAATACCTGTCAAATGACTTTTATTTATGTTAAATTGTATAAATGGCAATAGCCTTATTTAATTTCAATAAACATTGAATCACAAAAAGTACTTGCTCCGCCGGGATATATACCCAATAATCCCATTATTTTTAATTTGTCAGTTTTTCGTTTCTTGATTATATCAATAGATTTGCTTATTATACTCATTGGGTAAAAATGGACATTTTGCAAGTTTTTTTTTATTTTACTCTTACATGTTTGCTATTGCAGTTATTTTTTAGTACACAATGTTTACTAGACTTTATTAAACACCAGTAAGCCAAAAAGTCACACTATAGTAGCTTAGTTAGTAAGAAGTAATACATCTCTCATCTTACCTATCCTACAAATTCAGATAGATAGATTTATACAAGTGTTACAGGATGAACCTTGAGTGCTTTCTTTTATTACTTTATTTATAAGCTATAATTTTGTATTATTAGATTTCTCTTATCAGATATATTCCTTAGAGGGAAAATATTAAATTTACCTTTTAAATTGTATATTTGTGAACTTTACGAAGCCCTAAATTTCCATTTGAATTATTTTGTCATTTATAACTATGAAGTTCGATGTAAACACGTCAAACATTTAAACCTGTCTGTTATAGATACTATCTAACATTTTGATTTTTATTATGTTCTTTTTTCATTTTAATACTATATTAAACATACTTTGTGGAATATCATGTACGACGGGGTTCTTCGTATGGAGATGCCGCACCACACCTTCCTCGTTGGTTATACAGATGACATTGCCGTAGTCATAACCGCGAGAGTGTTGGATGAGGCGCAGAGATTGCTAAGTCTAGCTCTGAGGCGAATACTCTGCTGGATGGGTGAGCATGGGCTGTCTTTGGCCAACGAGAAGACAGAGATCGTGCTTCTCACTTGGAGGAGGATAGATCCCGTCGTGCAGCTAAACGTCAACACGGAGCTCATCGATACCAAACGCTGCGTCAAGTATCTAGGAGTGAGAATGGATTCCCGTATGACTTTCTGGGACCAGATCGCCTGTACGGCCGAGAAAGCTGAAATGATTGTGGCCAATCTGAGTAGGCTCGTGACCAACGTCGGTGGACGCGCGGAGGGTAAGCGCCGAGTCCTCATGTCCGTGACGAACCCGGTTATCCTCTACGGTTGCGAGATATGGGCGGATGCCTTGCGGCAGAAGCGCTACAGGAAGAAGGTCGTGGCGGTGCAGAGGAGAGGAGCTCTCCGGATTTCATCTGCCTATCGTACCGTTTCGGAGCCGGCCGTCCGCGGGTGTAATTCCCATCGATTTTCTTACTCTTGAGCGGAAGCGTGTCTACGATGGGAGTGGCACTGTCAGCCGTGCTGCTGCCCGCTCGCAAACAATTGATGAGTGGCAAACTCGATGGGAGACGGAGAGTAGAGGACGTTGGTCTTTTAGGCTCATAGGTGATCTGAGGGGATGGACCGAAAGAGAGCATGGAGAGGTAGACTTCTACCTTACCCAGCTTCTCACTGGGCATGGTTGTTTCGGCTTCTACCTTAACAGAATGGGGAAGATCCCGAGTCCGGAATTTGGATTCGGATTCGGACGATGCTCTGCACACCTTCTTCAAATGTAGAAGGTGGGAAACGGAGAGAAGGGAGCTGGAGGCAGATACCGGGCGTGTTTCGCCGGAGACTCTTATAGAAGAGATGTTGTCCAGTTGTCGCTGCGTTCTGCAAGAGGGTGCTAAGGCAAAAAAGAAGAGAGCAGCTATAAAGCACCAGAATAGCTCATGCCGGTGGATTTTAGAATAAAGTAATGCCCATTGGGCGAACGATGGCACCCTCTTGAAGTAGTTGCAGAGATGTGTTCCCGAGAGGGTTTCCAATGCCTGGACTGGTAGGTTTTTAGTATGTGAGAGGGCGCATAATGCATTTTCCTACCGTAAAAAAAAAAAATAATAATTTGGAATACATAAATAATACCATTTTTTTCCTACTATTTTTATTACTCATATTATTTTTACGGATTTCGATTGGTAAAACAGGTTTTGTATATTCCAATAAACCCAAACATAACTAATATTTCTTTGTCTGAAGTTTGCTTTTGCGTTGGAAGAATAGAAAGGGCAACAGGATTTTCCGCTTATACCAGAAATAGTCCCCATAACCCAACGTGGATTGGAGTGATATATTAAGTAATGCCTAAACAAAGTTCGAGATCCTAGATTTGTATGTGTTACTTTAGTTGTTCTCCTGTGATAGGGATCATATGACAGATCTGGAAACGTAGTGTTACTAATTTTGTGTGTAACTGAAGAGTGTCAAATGTCTGGAAAAATCATGTTTCCTTCATATCTATCTTCCTTATTATCTTAAACAAAGTTGTTAAAAGCAAAACCGCGCATGTTATTCTCAAATTATTTTACTTCGGTAGGTAAATTATTAATAAATAATCAAATCTACTCATAATAACTTTATAAATAGATAGGTGTATAATTGTAATTAACAACCACCTAGTGATAATGTATTATACGTTATGTATAGTTATAGAGTATCATATTTTGCTGTTACTTTTGTATTCTGTAGCACTAAATTTAAATGTAACACAGTAATTGAGTTAATTTCTACCATTATTGATTTTAGACGCTTAAAATATTACATCAAAACTATCTTGTAACATATTCGTTAAATATGTTATACGAATTGTAAATTTTTATTTCTATATTATAATAGTTATTTACAATGAAATGTCATGTTTGTTGAATCACATTACTACAGCTGTAAGAAAATTGAAATGAAGATAATTTAAAAGGTAAGATTAGTGTAAAAACACTGTTAATAAGGCCAGTAAACAGCAGGGATGACACTATAAGTCTGTACGTGTAGTAAAGGTTACATTACAATATTGTTTACTTTCCGCCACACCACTGTACAGGAACTTTTGGCCAACTCACTTCCAGCCATACTCGTGCTACTCACATTATTCGCGATGTTGACTTACAAAGAACTGAATGTAAATGTATTCTGTGATGTTGGGTCAACAATGTCTTATTTAATCATGCGATGGTTTATCTCACAGAGTGAATCACAAAATTGTGTTGCCTAACAAATATGCAAACTACACACATAATTTTAACACTGCAATGACACTAATATTCATTTACTTGTTTTAACCTAATACTAAAGTTTACTTAAACTGATTGATCGATTAATAAAGGTAATCAAAATATAGATAACGTTGATGAGTTTTTGTATAAATATGAATGGGAATGAAAGTTACACGAGACAGGACCATGGAACTGACACTCTTTTATGATTTATACGAGAACCAAAAACACAAGAGTATTTTATATACAAAACACCGACATAACTTTCAACTTGTGTTGGTCTCTGTATCTCATTTACTGAAGACTGTCAAGAAGACCGGTCCAACCTTGCTGAGAATTCTGCGCTAAAAGATGAGCAAATCCCAAAACATTTGTTTTTTTGTTGTTTGTCCTATCCAAGAGTCATCAGACTTAGTGATTGATTATCTTGAGAATTGATATTCAGTGTATACGGTAACCCCACTCATCACCAGAGTATCTTTGTAGAGTTGTTATCTAACTTTTCCTTTGAAAACAAACATTTTTATAACGAGAGTTCTTAACATTTAAGAGGCTGTTATAGTTAAGATGTTAAAACAAGAGTCAAGATTCTGAAGTAAAACTTCAGGAGTCATCGAAATATCTCAAAATCCACAGTGAAGAAGTCATGTTGTGTCCGCACGTGTTGGTATAGCTGAGATTTTTGACGTGTGACTCGTTTTAAACTCTGCCGTACCACACAGGCGCGACATAAGAATTATCTCTCAAGAGGAATCAGTGGAAACTACGTCAACAGGAAAAAATTAACAAGAATTGTTATTATCAAGAACATGTGGTTGGAGTTAAAGAGGTGTTTCCAGCGTAAATTGTCGTGGAATACTTTGTTATTCCATATTGTTATAACTCCATATAAGTACAGTTAACCAATAACATAAACTTTTAAATTTTTATTTTTGTAGTGATTACCATCATAACCACCGTAAATAAACTCTAAAACGTACTATAATCACGAACAGTACTTAATTTATAGATTATATTTAACAGTAATATAATAATTTAATTAAAAACAATATTTGCTTATGAATAATATGTGGCGTACTTTGTAAAATAGATTTTGAAAATCTGTTGATGAGCTAGTCAAAAATAATTAGTTTTTATACCTCTCACAATTTTAATTAGTTTAATGTTATTTTCCTTGAATGTTATTCTGGTATGATTTGGTATGAATGTGTAAACTAGTAAGGACTCCTGCGTATGTAGTTTTGATTTGTGTACGAATACGATTTTTGGCTTATTGATTTCTTTAGTTTCGCAGAAAAGATTGAAGTAAAAGACATTTTAATAAGGTTAAAATATGACAAGAAAATTGAATTTAAAAGTTTAAAGGCTTAAAAATGTTTTAAATTATTATTATATATGAATATATTTTCACAAACAACATGTTATACCTTTATTCATATTTCAATTACATTTGGCGAAATTGTTTATCCTCATCCTCAACTATTTCGCGTTGGCCTGATATCAAGATATCCGTATTAATATTTTTAAAACTAAGTCTTGACAATTGATAAGTGATTTCCAGTTTCTTATTTCTTCAGCAAAGACTACTTAAAGGATTACATCTGCAGCAAGTGCAATATTTTAGCGGTTTCCCTTTGCTTCAAAAACTGATTTTTAAAAATTGTGTCATTGAATGGCTATATTTTTTATCAATCTGAAACATATTGGATATACCAACACTTGAAAATTTTGGAATTAACTGATACAGTTATATCTTCAGTTGATAAGAAGCGTGTTACGCCATTTCTATTATGTAACGCTTGAGAAATTTAACTAAGTTAAAAATAGTATATTGGTAAGGAAGTTAGAATGTAATTGTTTGACATACTGACTTCTCAATTTATTAACTTACGTTTATCAAATAGAAAACAAATGGTTATAATTTTAAAAAGGCTTAGTCGATTTTCAATTTTAAGCATATCGGCATATAATGATCGCAGCATTACCCAAGGCTCGAATCTCTTCCATTAGTATTTCTAATTTATATAAACTCCTAGCATTTATGACTCATAGCATAGCTATATAATCTGTGGTCCTGCTTGCGGATGACACCACTCATATTGTTAAAAAGAAAACATTACATATATAAATTTATTTGTATATAATTATACCTGATGGATAGAAAAACTATGGATTAGGATACTTATTATTGATTTTAATATATTGACCAATAAACTTAACATTTATCAAAAAATCTATGACACATTGCCTCCAAACCTAAAGAGTGAAAACACCAAAAATATATTTCAAACTTCTTTAGGATGATATCTCATTAACCAAGCGTATTATTTAGTTTTAAAATGCTTAATGATTTATGATAATCATTAGTAACTGATTTTTGACTTAGCTATTAATTATGTTATTAATTTAGATTTAACATCAAAAGCTGGCATGTTTACATTTAGTCGTGTTGAAAGTTATTGGGTTGTATGAAGCTGTTATAGTTAAGATATTAAAACAAGAGTCAAGATTTAGAAGTAAATATTAAGAGTCATCAGAACATCTCAACATCAACCGTGAAGAAGTCATGTTGTGTCCGCACGTGTGGTATGGCTAAGATATTTAACGTGTGACTCGTTTAGTATTCTGCCATACCACACAGGCGCGACATCAAAACCAACTCTCAAGAGGAATCAGTGGAAATTACGCCAGCAAAAAAAGCAACGAGAACTGTAATGAGAAAGAACACGTTGTTGGTGTTAGTGAAGTGCTTCCAATGTAAATTTTCGTGGAATAATTAAGCCATAATGTTACAGCTCGATATAAAGTTCAGTTAAAAGCCAACCTAAACTTTTGAATTATTTTGATTATTTTTTGTTTTCATGTTTACCATCAAAACCACAGAAACTACACTCTATCATTTAATTTAATCACGAACAGCATTACATTTCATATTAATTATTATATTTAATAGTAATGTAATAATTTAATTTATTAACAATTATCGTTAATAAATAACACATGGTGTTCTTTGTAATATTGTTTTATATAATCAATTAATGAGTTAATTGAAAAATAACTAGTTTTTATACCTTTCATTATTCGTAATTAGTTTACTGTTATTCCCTTTAAAATAAACGTTTTTTAAATTATTATATCATTGGATGGCTATCTTTTTATAAATCTAAAATGTGTGGGTTAAACCAAACTCATCGACAGTTGGGAAATCTTAGAATCGATTGAAATATATCTTCGGGCTAATAAGAAGCATGGTACGACATCTATATCATGCAACACTTAAAAAAATAACCAAGCGAAACATAGCATATTAGAAAAATATTTGAATAATACTGTTTGATATACTGAGTTTACAATTTATTTACATATTGTTAATCAAATAGAAAATAAAAGTTTATAGTTAAAAATAGGACATCAGTCGATTTTCAATTCATGCACATTGGCACTTGAATGGTTGCAGTCTTACCCCTGGGCCAGTACTTCTCAATTAGTATTTCTAATTTATGTCAATGATAACTCTCCTAGCCTTGCTGTATCAACTATAGTCCTCCTGATGACACCACTCACACTGTTAAACACAAAACATTAGATTTTTAAATATAGTTGTAAATAATTAGGCATCATGGAAACAACCAGCCTTAATGTAAAAGAAATTAAATCTAGCCTCTTTCGCATTGAGAATCTTTGTTATCTATAGTTTGTCTTTTTAAAGAAAAACCCTGGTGGAGCCGGGCCCCGGCACCTCTCTCGCACGCTAAACATCTCACTTCAAACGACTACCACATTAAAATATACACATATATTACTTCGGAAACAATTGTTTGATTGGATAGTAAACACCCATGTATTCGAATAATACATATATATATTTGTCTATTGTTGTAAATTATGATAACCAAAAACATAATTTTCTGTTCAGAATTTTAGCTTTATCCACTGAAACTCATCATTATTCCAAAAGTTATGAGAGTAAAACTATTCTTATACAACATTTTTTGTATATATTATGAAGAACTACGTACACAAATTTACTGTTCGTACTTGACAATTAAAGTCATAAAGAAGCTTTTTGTAAACCTTTACGAAATCATTTATTAGTTATTATTTTGTTTAATTTTTACTTAAATACTGTATAATACTGTAAGTACTGGTCTTGAATGCTGATAACGAATCGTGGTAATTTCATTCTCTCAAATAGAAGATATTTCGTGATATTGACTGAGCAATGGATGTTTCCTGGCCGGGAGTACAGTCCGTTTCTTCAGGCGTCATTGTTTCCCAGATGTCAGTGAAATGAAACAATCAAGTTATACCTTTACCACATTTTTCCATATCCAACATTAGTTCCTGTTTGTTCTTGTGAAAAATTTATTATCTTAGCAATATTAATAAGTTTAAACACTGATTGAATGTGAGGTAAATTTCACAGCATATCACGTAATTTACCCAAATTTAAATATAATTAGGTTTTCGATATATGTATATTTAGGGTTCCTGTAACTTCTCATGAATGAATTATTATATCATTAATATAATTTATTTTAATTTTTTAGGTTTTTTGTTAGATCCTGTTAGGTTCTGCAAGACTATCGTTAGTTCTCTAATGATCATTTTAGAGCTTTAACTTATTGAGGGAAAGCTAATTTTACACAATGAAAAGTACCTCAAAAAACGTAAAAGAATCATAGTTATAGCTTCGAATTAAGTGCGGTAAATATTTCATGACTGTCTGTTAGTTATCATAATACTAACATAGAGATTAAACATATTGTAATTGTGAATCAAATTGAATAAGACAGTTTCACAGCATGCAATTTAATTTAACCACATTACATGTAATAATATTTTTCTGGCATATATAAATTGCCATGTTATTTTTAATTCCTATATGAATGAAATCAATAAATCACTGGTAGCATCCATTCACGAATGGACAACAAAAGAGAATAATTGATACGTTTTAGACAGAAGTTGCCACCCCACAAAGTTTTTATCAATTCCTGTTACTTTAAAACAGCAAACATTCCAAAAATATCATTCCATGGTTTAATACATATTATCGTTAGAACATCGGTTGTGTCTTATTTAAGGTAAGAGCCATTGTAGGCCATTAAGCACATTAACCAAGCGGAGTGTTGCTATTTTGTCCTGCTTGAAATACTACTTCTAAGAAATTTACGTCCTTGAAAGGTTCACAAAAGATCCATTTACATAGTTGCTCTTTTCATCCATTCATAGGCTTCCAAAAAATATGTATTGCCTTGCTACTGAACAGGACACGGAGGCTAGGTCGTTTCAGTTCGTCCAACGGAGCAGTTCTTACTTTTCTTCGAGAAAGCTTAAATTTTAAACAGAAACCCGTGTTTTTTCTACATAATCCTCGTTACCATAACTCAAAAACTAAAATATTGTAATTTGACTAAAATACATTAGCGAATACTACCCAATCAAAAAAATATTATTGTCAAGTTATTTAGTTGTATATTTTAATGTGGTAATTGTTTGCAGTGAGATGTTTTTCGAGTGAGAGAGGTAGCCGGAACCAGGCTCCGTCTGGGATCTCTAGAAAAACAAAACTATAAATAAGTAAATACAGAACTGAAATATATCGGCCTTGCTGTGAAGAGTTATCTTAAGCCACCAGATGCTATACTGAAATTTATCAAAAATTAAATACCTATTGTTCGCATATACAGGTGAGATTTAAATATATCGGCCTTGCTGTGAAGAGATATCTTAAGCCATCAGATGCTATACTAAAATTGATCAAAAATTAAATACCTATTGTTTGCATATACAGGTGAGATTTAAATATATCGGCCTTGCTGTGAAGAGTTATCTTAAGCCATCAGATGCTATACTGAAATTGATCCAAAATTAAATACGTCTTGTTCGCATATACAGGTGAGTTTTAAATATGCGGAGCTGTTTCATATTTGGCTAAGGCTCTAATGGTCAGTACAAATGAATCAAAGTAAGTAAGCAAGTAATACAATTTTTTCTAAAAATTTCCAGATTTAAGAGAATTAAACAAGCTATCTTCCTTGTTTTTGTTCCCCTGAGTTAGGGATCATATGACAGATCTGGAAACTTAGTGTTACTAATTTTCTATGTTACTGAAATATCTCGAATGTCTCTGTTTCTGTTTTGAATGCGGCCATCTCAGACCATTTCGCGCAGGAAGTTCTTATTGACGATTGTCCGCAGGATGGAGATGGGGCATCGGAGCTCCAATACAAACGCGTTGTGCGACCAAAAAATATTCATGAACTGAAAATGCATCTAGCGCTGGAATCCTGGGATTTCCTAGACGATTATAATTGCCTAGATGACATGTTTAATTGATTCAACAATAGTTTCATCTTTTATCTGAATTTGGCATGTCCTTTAAAAACCAGTAGAGTAAAAAAAATTGCCAAACAGAATACGTGGATTACTCGCGGTATTTTAACTTCCAGGAAAAAAATAAAATTTTATCATTCAATTTTTATAAAAACAAAAAATGAGGAATTTAAAATCTTTTTTTAGAAATTATAAAAGAACTTACAAAAAAGTTATAAGAGCGGCTAAAGCCTACGAAATTGATAAAAAATTAAGGAACTGTGACAATTTTTCAAAAACGGCTTGGAAAATTATTAACGAAACCGCCAAACTAAAGTCCACAAAAAGTTTAAAATGTTCGGAAATTGTTAATGAAGATAAAATCTTTACACAGCCGGAACATATAGCGAATGAGTTTAGTGCCTATTTCTCTTCGGTGTCTTCTGCTTCGTTTTGTGGGAGGTCCGGCTGCGGTACGGGTCGAAATCCGGAACCGCTGACTTCCATGGTCGTTGCCCCTGTTGACGAGGATGAGGTGGCCCGCATCATACAGAGATTGAAATCAAAAAAGTCGACCGACATAAATGGTGTCTCAGTGTGGTTGCTCAAGTTATGCTTTCAGCATATATTGACACTACTAACCAAATTAATAAACTTTTCTTTCATTCAAGGCTCTTTCCCTTCAATTTTAAAGACTGCAAAATTAACACCGATCTTTAAGAAAGGTGATTCCAGGCAAATGAGCAACTACCGGCCGATTTCAATCCTGCCGGTATTCAGTAAAGTCTTTGAGGCTGCCTTCCTGATTCGGCTAAATGCATTTCTAGAGCGTTTTGAGATTTTGAGTCCAAATCAGTTTGGATTCAGGAAAAACAAATCCACAATCGATGCAATTTCAAACCTTCTGGATAATGTTGTCGATGGGTTGGAGAGGCGAGAACATGTGCTCAGCGTATTTCTCGACCTTTCCAAAGCGTTTGACTGCGTGCATCATGAGACACTGATGAACCAGTTAGAGCTTTGTGGCATTCGGGGTCTCCCTCATAAATGGATCTCGTCTTATCTCAGGGACAGATACCAGTGTGTGCAGATCTCGGGTGTCATGTCGAGGAGAAATAAACTGGTTCATGGAGTCCCACAGGGATCTATTCTTGGGCCGGTTCTTTTTCTTCTATATGTAAATCGAATAAATTCATCGATCCAAAATGGAAAGATAATTCAATATGCCGATGATACGACTCTCTGCATAAAATCAACTTCGAAAGAAAATCTTGAAATTGAATCCTTCATTGCTGTCAATTGCTGCATTCAAAATTTTTCTGAGATCAACTTAAGAACAAACAGTACAAAATCTAATGTCATCAACTTTTGTCTCCGACAAAATGAAGATGTATGCCACCCGGCAGTTTTTGTAGAGAATGAGCTCTTGGAGAATACTGACTCTACCAAGTTCCTAGGGATGTACCTCGACAAAGGTCTAACCTGGAACAATCATGTGGACTATATCTGTGCTCGTGTTACTTCAGGTATCTACGCCCTGCGTAACCTTGCCAACTATTGTTCACAAAAAGTCTTAAGAATGGCTTATTTTGGCCTGATTTATCCATACCTGACATATGGTTTAAGACTTTGGGGCAGCTGTGCCAAATACAATCTAGTAAGAGTATTCAGACTACAAAAAAAAGCTGTCAGAATAATTTTCCAATTAAACATCAGAGAGTCGTGCAGGGATGCTTTCAGGGAGCTCGGATTGCTGACTCTGCCCTGCCTCTATATATTGGAGGTTGCCCTGTATTGTCGATCGAAATGTGTTCTTATTCGGGGTAGTGACATTCACTCTTACGAAACTAGAGGCAGGGAGAGTTACCGTGCAGAACAGCATAGGACGGTGGCTTTCGAACGCTTGCCGTCACAGGCTGGAGTCAAAATTCTCAATCGGCTCCCTGAGGGTCTTATACAATCGGATAATTTAAACCAGTTTAAAGCTCTTCTGAAGCGCCTACTGGTGTCGAATGCGTTTTATTCTGTCGAAGAGTTCATGGCTGGCTGCTGGGAGAATTAGAATAAAAATTTACAGAATCAAAAATTTACATAACAATTAATTATTAGTAGAGCCCCGAGTCTCATGTTGAATGAATGTTGGCGTGAAAGGACAAGAGATGTATGTTTGAATGAGTATTTTAAGTATGAATGTGTATAGTAGGGTTTTTTTACAAATACTTAAACCTGACTTTTGCAATGCAATGTATTATTGCCAAAATGCAATAAAAGAATTATTATAACTAAAGAATGTCAAATCTCCGGAACATCCTGTTTTCTTTATATCTATTTTCCTTATTGTTTTAAACAAAGTATTTAAAAGTAAAACCGTGCATTTTATTTTCAAATTATATTACTTTCGTAGGTAAATTATTAATAAGCAATCGAACCTACTCATAATAACTTTATAAATAGATAGATAGGTGTATAATTGTAATTAACAACCACCTAGTGTTAATGTATTATGCGTTATGTATGATTATAGAGTATTATATTTTTGCTGTTACTTTTGTATTCTGTAGCACTAAATTTAAGTCTCAAATGTGTAACAGTAATTCTGTTAATTTCTACCATTATTAATTTTAGGCGCTTAAAATATTACACCAATTCTATCTTGTAACATATTCGTTAATGACGTTACACGAATTGTACATTTTTATTTTTATATTATAATAGTTATTTGCCATGAAATATAATGTTTGCTAAATCACATTACTAAAGCTGTAAGAAAATTGTAATTTAGTTAATTTAAAAGGTATGATTTGGGTAAGATCACTGTTAAAAATGCCAGTAAACAGCCGGGACGACATGATAAGTCTGTATGTGTAGTAAATCTACACTACTACAGCTGTAATATAATAGTAAAGAAGCTAATTTAAAAGGTAAGAAGATTTAGGTAAGAGCACTGTTAATAACGCTCTGCGCTAAAAGATGAGCAAATCCCAAAACATTTGTTATCTTGTTGTTTGTCCTATCTAAGAGTCATCAGACTTAGTGATTATCTTGAGAAATGATATTCAGTCAACACGGTAACCCCACTCATCACCAGAGTATCTTTGTGCAGTTGTTATCTGACTTTTATTTTGAAAAGAAACATTTTTATAACGAAATTTCTTAACCTTTAAGAGGCTGTTATGTTTAAGATATTAAAACAAGTGTCAAGATTCAGAAATAAACATCTGGAGTCATCGAAAATCTCAAAATCTACAGTGAAGTAAATAGTATGTAACTATTTACATACATAAGTAAATATAAGTAATTAAGTATGTAACTATTTACTTTACTAACTATTTACACACGTGCGGACACATGTTGTGTCCGCACGTGTGGTATAGCTGAGATTTTTTGACGTGTGACTCGTTTCAAACTCTGCCGTACCACACACGCGCGACATAAGAATCATCTCTCAAGAGGAAACAATGAAAACTTCGACAACAGAAAAAAAAGTAACAAAAATTGTAATTAGTTGGCTGGAGTTAGTGTGAAGTGTTTCCAGCGTAACTTGTCGTGCAATACTTTGTTGTTCCATATTGTTATAACTCGATATAAGTACAGTTAACCAATAACATAAACTTTTAAATTAATATATTTTGTAAAGATAGTCAGTAATAAATATTGCGTGATTTATAAATAAGTACTAGTCTAATGAGTATAAAACCAAATCAGTTACCACATGCAGAACATATATTCTCATACAGTATTTCTTTAAACTGAAATTAATATCTGATTTCCTAAGGGTAAACAACAATTAATTACGGCTTCAATATTTAACTTGGAACACTTAATTTTTGGTTTATCTTTCTTTAAGAACAACAAATGTTGTATAAGATTTTTACTGTAATTTCTTTTAGAATAATGATGAGTTAAAGTGAAGAAAGCTTAAATTTGAAACAGAAACACGTGCTTGTCTACACATTTTTTGTTATTATAATTACAATTTACTTATAAACTACTGTTATTTTACTCAAGCACGTTGGCGAATACTACCCAATCAGTAAAACAATATATCCGAGGTAATATAGGAGTATATTTTAATGTGGTAGACGTTTGAAGTAAGATTTTTAGCGAGTGAGAGGCTCGTCATGGAACTTCTTTAGAAAAAAAAGAACTATATGCAAATGTAGAACTGAAATATTATGTCGGCTTTGCTTTTGAGATTTATCTTAAGCCATCAAATCTATACTGAAACAGATAAAAAACTAAATACCTATTGTTCGCATATACAGATAGGTTTTAAATATGCGGAGCCGTTTCGTATTTGGCTGAAACTCAACATAAAAACTGTTACTATAAATGAAGCAAATTATAAGTAATTAATTAATCAAATCTTTTCCAAACATTTCCAGATTTGAGACTTACTATCTTCCATATCTGACCTTTTAGCTTCATTTTTATTATTTTCTTTAGGTTTTGCTATTTTTAGACATGTTTTCATGCTTCTATACAACATATTTTTTAATCTAGTTGGTATTCTCGCTGTTCTCCAGATATCTAAGAAATGTTTTGCAGTTGAATTTGCTGCTCTTGTACAGTTTTATTTCATTCTTATCAAAAAAATTACTGAATGTACCTAACTTCTAAGGAACTTTTGTCTGGTGAAAAACAGAAGACGTCTGACCAACTAACCAAAGAACAGTATTTTTCCTATTCACTATTGTCGAAAGACAACTTGTTTTAGCCGTATTCAGTTATAACAAAGTTCTAATTCTAAAGAACTTAAAAATTATTGTAACACACACACACACACACACTACACACATACACACACATCTATTTATAATCATAAATAATAAAAAAATGAGTATTATTCCTATCAAGAATGTACTAGTAATAATTATTCTAGAAAGTGACTGCTATTTTTATATTGCGCAATCGTTCACGAGACAGGTATTATTGGCAAGAATCACGGTGACAAAAAACTCAGGAGAAATTTTAGTAAATAGCAGAAAAATTGGCCTGGAACCGAATCTCACGCTGCGAGTAGCGAATGTAGCTAATTTATAAAGATTATAAATTCAACTTTGGTCGAGATAGACTCGATTTTTCAGTACATTCAATTTCATCGCCTTTACTACAAAAAATTTTGTATTATATCTCTCTACATAACTACACGTACTTTATATTTCTTGATTTATTTTATTAGATTTCCGTAAAAATAATATTAAATATAAACACACACAGCAAATATTGAATTTACGAAAAGCAATAAATAATAGAAACAAAGCTCGATACACTACTAAAAACGGGAATATAGTCCCATTAAATACCAATGTGGAGAAAATTAGTAAGTTTATGATGTACAGTGCTTATTTTGGATTCGGTTTAATACACGTGAAGTGTAAAACCATTTACAAACTGATAAATAATATGTTTCCATAAGCATTCATATAGTTTTTCATTTTATGGATGATTTTCTGGCCCCATGTTCCATGAGAAGTTCTCGTGCAGTCAGACTTGAAGTCAGCAGGAAGATATCATATTTTGGCCCTAAGTTTTTCAACGAACTCCCCATAGTCTCAGGAAATGCAGTTGTAGTTCTCTTAAATTAAAACTGAAGGACTATTTAACTGTCGGCCACATAGTTAGCTCGTAAGTTAGCTATTCATAAAAATCGTCTCATGTTAAAAGATAACGTTCGCATAGAGCTGTTTGCATGAAAAGATACTATTCATGCAACAGACCAAATTAGTCGTTGCATAAACGGAATTTCCTACTTGATCGGCTACTCCAAAGATATTCTAGGTTACCAAAAATTATATTATTCTTTTTATAAAAATTTACATAGTTTAATGTAATAATATGACGTAATTGAAGAAACGTTTGTAAAAAGGCAGAAACCTCTGTGTAGGTTTCATAACTCTAGTTCCATTGTACCGATTGTATTAAATAATAATTCTGGGGTAACTGGATTACCGGTGGAAGGAGTAGGCCCAGAAGAATGATAAGGGCTGGACTGTACAAAAAGAGGCTGCTATCGGCGAGGCGCGCATCGCAGATGGCAGTGTTTGATAACGAAATTGAGAGGTGGCAATCAAACGGTACATAAAAATAGCGCCAATCTGCTTACTAGTTTTAAACTGCTAACTAATTTAAAGTGCTAACTAGTTTTGAAGTGAAGAAAAACTAGAACTTTGATTTTTATTTAATTTTGTGAAGGACTGAACGTGTTAGACTTTAGTGTAAGAACACGATTGCAAAGACGTGTTGTGCACGATTTGACCTTAGTGTATTTTCCTGTAGATAGTACAAGAACAGGAAGTCAGTGCTACTAGTCCGCCATCTTGATTGTTTAGAAAATTTTGTAAACAATAAACATAACCTCAATTGACTTTGTATATTAAGTGAACTGTTATTTGAAGATTTTCATTTTTATTTTAAGAAGTTTTGATTTTATTTTTATCTATACAACATGGAGTCTGTACATGTAGAGTTAATAAATAAGGAAGAATTAATTTATGAGTTGAGGTTTAGAGGTATTGACAGTACTGATGGTAATGTAGCCGAACTTAGGAAGACTTTAAGGTCTGTGCTAAAGTTAAAAGTCAAAGGAAATTATGCTAATTTAAAAGAAATATTGTCTTTTCCAGCAGAAGTTAGTCACATCTCTAATCAAGTAGATTTATTAAATATTAAGGCAAGCGAGTATGATGAAAGTGCAAGTAAAGTTGAGTTGGTGCGTTGCAATGTCAAGGTTAACCACTACTCAACCAGAATATACAATTTGTGTAAAATTTTCAAGGTTTATAAATATCCTCCTAGTAATAAGTTTTTGTTTCCTTGGTTAGTGAATGCTCTCTTCTCTTATTTCACCTAAGTCAGCATAATGAATCATATTCTGATCTTTTTTCTGATTGTAAATAGTGGAAGGTTTTTTGTTAGTATATGGGTGTACTGTAGTGTCTGTTTGATGCTACCCTATTGTACCTTTCTTTGTTTAGATTTTCTGATAACACTAACTGTTCTTTAATTACTAAGTTGTCCTCTAGAGCGCTTAAGGTGTTTTAAATCTTATAACACGTTCACAGATTTCTGGCTGTATTCCAAGCATATTGAAATGTATAAGTTGTTTATTTCCTGTATTTTGGGGTCATATATTTGGCATCTAGCCAATATGTCTAAAAATTAGCTTAGAGTTGGCTCGTTTTATCCCTGTATTTTATGTTCTAGGATTATTTTTAGGATTTGGGATTCCGCTAATGGGGTGAATGCCCCTGTAAACCGTTTTGCAAGTTGGTCCCATTGTATGGCTTGATCTTGCTTTTAATGTTTAAACGAAGTTAGTGCCGTGCCTAATTAATGCCTGGGAATAAAATACTTTAGTGTTTATCTGCCCATCTGTTGCTGCTACTAGGAATTCGACTATAGGAACTTGAGGGTTTTCACTTTGGAGACCAGTGCAAGTTTTAGCTGATGTTAATGATATGGTTTCCTCCATGGTTCCTGTGTTAGTTATATCAGGTAGTGTGGCTCATAATGATTTGGTAAAGATAGGGTTTTCTTACAAGCACAATAATCTTACTTGGTGAGTCACCAAATCACATTTTATGCAGCAAATCTAACTCCACGTTGTGCATGAGAAAACATTTGGATATGCATTTCAATTCCTCACATGGACAATCACATGTTTTCTTAGAATAGCTGTAAAGTACGACAGTGTACTTAGATAAGAATATAATATAGAACTATATAATACTCCTAACAGAACCTTTTAACTACTTAATGTACTACTTCAATGACCAACAACTCATATAGCTAGACATAAATTAAAATTCTAAATAACTCAGAACTTGTTTTAAAATAATATACAGTTAGGCCGGAGAAACTGAGAAGCAATGATGTTGGAACTGCAGCAAAAAATAGAAAACATCAATCGAAGATTTAATACAACTAGACTTTTACAGAACTTTCAAAGGTAAACAATTTTCTTTATACATCAACATTATTGTTAATGTATTTTAATCTTATATTACTAGAACTGAGTAGGAAATCGAAGTTCATAAGAGATGTAAGAGATATAGTGACGTAAGTTGGCAAGTAGGTTTTACGCACATGAAGTCACAAAGCACTGCCCTACCAAACTGTAGTGAGTTAACGACTCATCCGCCTAGACATGTATCTTCCAGCTAGTCTGCCATGAGTTTGTAAATTGGTCGGAATCTAGTGTCTACGTGTGAAACTTCCACGAGTAAATTTCTAAAAGTTGGCGAGTAGGTTTTATGCACATGACGTCACAAAGCACTGCCCCACCAAACTGTAGAGAGGTAACGACTCATCCGCCTAGACATGTATCTTCCAGCTAGTCTGCCATGAGTTTGTAAATTGGTCGGAATCTGGTGTCTACGTGTGAAACTTCCACGAGTAAATTTCTAAAAGTTGGCGAGTAGGTTTTACGCACATGAAGTCACAAAGCACTGCCCCACCAAACTGTAGAGAGGTAACGACTCATCCATCTAGACTTGTATCTTCCAGCTAGTCTGCCATGAGTTTGTAAATTGGTCGGAATCTGGTGTCTACGTGTGAAACTTCCACGAGTAAATTTCTAAAAGTTGGCGAGTAGGTTTTATGCACATGACGTCACAAAGCACTGCCCCACCAAACTGTAGAGAGGTAACGACTCATCCATCTAGACATGTATCTTCCAGCTAGTCTGCCATGAGTTTGTAAATTGGTCGGAATCTGGTGTCTACGTGTGAAACTTCCACGAGTAAATTTCTAAAAGTTGGCGAGTAAGTTTTACGCACATGAAGTCACAAAGCACTGCCCCACCAAACTGTAGAGAGGTAACGACTCATCCGCCTAGACATGTCTCTTCCAGTTAGTCGGCCGAAATTGCTAGTGTGCTGAATTTTTGGATACACCTTCATTATGACGTTTTAAATCGACATTGATGTAGAGCCGGCTAAAAATTTACAAGGGTCAAAAGCCTAGAAAATCAGTTTTTCGAAAATATCTCGCGACCTTTGACTTGGAGGTCAATAAAAGTTATATTATAAAAATTATTCCACATACGATTATCTACAAAAATGTCTCTTGCATTTTTCTGTAAAGTCAACAGTTTTCGGACTGGAGTGCTGAAAAGTGAGTGTGAAACTTCCAAGAATAAATTTCTAAAAGTTGATGAGTAAGTTTTAAGCATATCTACCAATATAAACAAACTTTTTTAAGTACATTTTACGCCTATCCACCAATAGTGTACTCTCTTTATGAAAGTGTACATTTTTCTAAAGTACCTAATATTATTTGATATTCATACCGTTTGTGTTATTGAAAAAATAACACTTATTAATTTATAAAGATTAGCAATGTTTTTATAAAGTTACAATTAAAATCAGAAACCTTCCTAAGATGTAAAATAAATAAATCACCTTCTTGCAGATGAGAGAGCTGATGAAGTAGAGTATACACCTTATGGAAAAAATATTGCATCCGAGTTAAAATTTGACAACAGTGATGATGATTTAACATGGGAGCCATATAGTTCAAGCAAATGTAACATAAAAAACTACGGAAGATATTCTACGCTTGAAGAAATAGTTGATGAGATGAACTATACCTTGGCTTTAGAGGAAATCGCAAAACGCATAATGCAATCGACGCCTGATAAGTGTGACAAGACGATACTCATGAAGTGTGATAATAGTTTCATGTAAATGAATAGCGCAATGCCAGTATCTTGAAAAAGGACGGTTTCAGGTGACCAACCAGCAGCTGACTACTTTGTTGAAAACTTAATCTCATCTATCAAGGAATCTTATCACAACGGCATGAGGTGTTGACTTCTCTCGGCTGTTCAATCCGGTGTCTTAGGGTTATGTAGTATTATAAACTAACCCTGTCCCGATTAAACGTTATACTCTATCGTTTTGTTTTACGATGATGTAGGTGCGTTGTTTTTTACCTATGAAAAACAAGGTTGAGCTGCTGATTTAAACATTATATGGTGAAAAATTATTAACACCGAAACAAATAAACCTGAAGTGGTCATGAGTTATAATTCAAAACTACGTTATCTGTTGACAGCCTCGACAACGCGTGTCTTGCTATTAATCATAGCAGGAAAACTAAAGGATAAAAATGGCCTTTATTGACATCGGGAACTTATTGATGCCATGTTTAGCCAAATATCCCCACCAATATTGTGAGCTCATTCATAGTAATCGGTAGAGTTCATCAATAAAGCAACCTAACATGTCAACAAATTACAGAACTTCTAATATATGTCGTCCAACCTCTTTACATACGTCATTCAAACAGCGATATGAACAGTGGCATATCTCAATTCATCACGAAAGGCAAAGTAGTTATAGTAAGAAACACCTATGTTCGCAATATAGCCTACTCTGTCTCGCCGCTCCAGGATAGATTAAAATGATCTCTAAGGAGATCATTGCCTGAGAAACTAACATGGACTGAGAGTTTCTAGTAACATTACTGAGAAAAGTTAGAGAAATGCCCTTCTCCTGCTTGTCCGTAAGTGGATTAGTCAGCCACCTCCAAGTGGATTGAAACATGATGCGACCGGAAAACTGTCTCCTAATAAAATCATTGTAGTTATAGTCGTAATGTTCAAACTATTAACTGTTAATCATGTTGTCTTGGTACTACTGGATTCGTGCTCCAACCAAAGATGTGTCATCTGGAACTTAAACGTGAAACAAAGCACCATTTCCGCATCACACTTTGTTTTACTACTCCAGATCAGTTTTCACGATGTCTCCAAAAGAGATGGCACATCGAAATTAACATGAATAGTGAGATCATATACTCAAGTAGCAATAAACACAGCATATGGATGAAAGCACTATTTCCATTCCACCCTATGTCTTTCTACTTTAGATAAGGTTTCCTGCTGCTTTAAACAGATAAAGCATTTGGAAATGAAACATGAAAAGTTTCATTTACCAAGCACCATCTACTCAAAATCAGATTTCATGTTGTCTCAAACACAAATGTCACATAGAATTTAACAAAAAAGTCAGGGTGGAAAAATGTACTATTCAAGCTACCTAATCTTCTGTTAGTCAACTTTGTCACCCATGGCTGACATCATAGCCTACACCGTAACACAAGTAGGGTTTGGTTGTTGAATCTAATTTGCTTTAGAACTTCGTTGTTTCGTATTCGAGAGAGCAGTGAAACAATCTGGGTTTAATGTACTATACTCGTAAAAGCTACCTAATCTTCTGTTAGTCAACTTTGTCACCCATGGCTGACATCATAGCCTACACCGTAACACAAGTAGGGTTTGGTTGTTGAATCTAATTTGCTTTAGAACTTCGTTGTTTCGTATTCGAGAGAGCAGTGAAACAATCTGGGTTTAATGTACTATACAAGCTACCTAATCTTCTGTTAGTCAACTTTGTTCACCCATGGCTGACATCATAGCCTACACCGTAACACAAGTAGGGTTTGGTTGTTGAATCTAATTTGCTTTAGAACTTCGTTGTTTCGTATTCGAGAGAGCAGTGAAACAATCTGGGTTTAATGTACTATACAAGCTACCTAATCTTCTGTTAGTCAACTTTGTCACCCATGGCTGACATCATAGCCTACACCGTAACACAAGTAGGGTTTGGTTGTTGAATCTAATTTGCTTTAGAACTTCGTTGTTTCGTATTCGAGAGAGCAGTGAAACAATCTGGGTTTAATGTACTATACAAGCTACCTAATCTTCTGTTAGTCAACTTTGTTCACCCATGGCTGACATCATAGCCTACACCGTAACACAAGTAGGGTTTGGTTGTTGAATCTAATTTGCTTTAGAACTTCGTTGTTTCGTATTCGAGAGAGCAGTGAAACAATCTGGGTTTAATGTACTATACAAGCTACCTAATCTTCTGTTAGTCAACTTTGTTCACCCATGGCTGACATCATAGCCTACACCGTAACACAAGTAGGGTTTGGTTGTTGAATCTAATTTGCTTTAGAACTTCGTTGTTTCGTATTCGAGAGAGCAGTGAAACAATCTGGGTTTAATGTACTATACAAGCTACCTAATCTTCTGTTAGTCAACTTTGTTCACCCATGGCTGACATCATAGCCTACACCGTAACACAAGTAGGGTTTGGTTGTTGAATCTAATTTGCTTTAGAACTTCGTTGTTTCGTATTCGAGAGAGCAGTGAAACAATCTGGGTTTAATGTACTATACAAGCTACCTAATCTTCTGTTAGTCAACTTTGTTCACCCATGGCTGACATCATAGCCTACACCGTAACACAAGTAGGGTTTGGTTGTTGAATCTAATTTGCTTTAGAACTTCGTTGTTTCGTATTCGAGAGAGCAGTGAAACAATCTGGGTTTAATGGCGTGAGTTAAACATTCGATGCAGTCGTAAAAAGGAACTTGCTTATTTTAACATTAATATGGAAGCAACAGTTTGCTTTTTCATTTATATGATATTTGAAGTCAAAATGCATTACTATGCGAAGGTCAAACTCTCTATTTAACTGGGTAAGTCTGTACATAAAACCATCCGAGTACACAACTGAAGACAGTTCAACATTTTATATAAGATTCAAAATCTTATATCTCAGTTCCACCTAGCGAGAGGGGTGGACAGTTAGGTGCTGGATAATGTAAGTTGAGTGATGTATTTTTAAACGTTTAAAATGCAACACAATCTAATGTAACTTCGTAAAAGTATTATCTTAGTTGATTTTAATAGTTTCTTTAATTTATTGATGGGTTTATTGTTAGCAGTACATACTTGTTAAGATTTATTGGGAAAACATGCTCTTTATCCCTTCGGGTTTATTTACAAATTACAAAGGTTGAAATGTGTGTGATAAAGGGCGAAACAAATTACATCAAAAGCATCAGATTTGACTTGACCATTTTCTTAAAACATATTGCTTGATCGACACTATTATATGAATAATTTTACATATTTTGAGCATAATTGTAGACTGTGTGTAGGCTACATTTTTAAAAGTACTTCCGTACGCTTCTGAAAATTTGTTTCCTGGAGAGTTTTGTAGTTCAAAACCGTGTGTTGTAGTTCAACACTTCTTGTACAACATTGGAGTCTTCAAGATTTGAGAATAACTTCGGCACTTAGGTTTAACTGGTTCCGGCCGTAATATGAAATGTATAAAAATAAACCAATATAAAATCGAAAGGACGTATTAGTTATCGCATAGACAGACGGTTGGAATATCATTTGAATTTTGACCAAAAAATCAATAGAGCCCTTCCTTGGACCAAGGTGAAAGTACGTACCAATTTTCAAATCCTCCTATCACAGGTTTTATAGCACAGACGGACAGATAGACGGCCAGACTGCCCTTTCACTTTATGACTCCAAGATGAGTATCTAGAGGAACCTTTGTACCAAATTAAAAGTTTCTATAAAATTTATAATAAAAGTTTTCGCATTATACGGACAGATGATACAAGACAGTCACAGACGGACGGCCCTTTTATCTCTCGACCCCCAAAATGAATAGAATTCTCCATTGGATCAGGAATTCCTTAGGTTGTTCCTCTAAATAAACAAAAAATTTATAATCTATAAACTAAATCAGTTAGCGACGTAACATCCCTTTAGTTTTACCTATTCGTCAAGATAATTTGTCGATTCTACAAACAAACAGTGAGGTTCTACCTATTCATCAAGGTAATGTGTCGATTCTACAAACAAACAGTGAGTATCAAACCACTTGGGATACCGTAGCGACCTAACGCACTGGAATAAAATATTTTAAACCTATAATCCCATCCCCCAAAAAAGGGAACATTATTTTCAGCTCTGTAACATCGCTCCAAAATGACATTTTTGAGAGGATAACAGTCGGTTTTAGTAACTGTTTCATTGTAAACGTAGACCGTAGACCAACCAATAAATCCTTATTATATTACAACATAATTTTTAAAAGTACGGTAAACTGTATGTATAGAATTTAAAGGAACCTTAAAAATGGTTTTAAGATTTATTTTATAGAAACTTATTCGTACACTGTAGTGAATCAATTTTTTATCCCGTAATTTTCTCAGAATGACTTTCCATTTCATAAATGTATGAGGTAATGATACTTATTTTCCATTTTATGAATTATAATGTTTTTTAACAATAGAAAATGTGGAAATGTTCATACAACAACATATACCGTGTTGAACATTTAATAAGAAGTTTGTAAAAATAAAACACGTTTTGGTGACTGAGCGTTTAAACAGTTGCTGATGAACTTACGCTCGATTTCTTTCTGATTGCACCCAAGTGTCAATATATGCGTAGGTGATGCTCAAATCACATATAATAGGATTTTAACTTAAAGCCTAAACATAAATCCCGGTTCCTAAATCAGAGAAAAAATATTTAAATGTCTTATCCATAATTTGCATACTACTCCGTGGTACTAAAGTGCCTTTACTGTATTACATACATGCCATATGAATCCCGATAGGATAGTCATCTCCAACATAAAATTTAAAAGAGAAGCAATATATTGTATTATACAGACAAGTTCTTGACTTTGCCATCATCCTCTCCTCTTTTTATATGTGTTAATCGACTACAGTTTTGAGTGTAGGTTGATGGGTTGTGTTCTTTGGGTTTGAGACAAGCTGCGATCCAGTCTAGAGTAGAGAGAAAGGAGTACGTAGAATGTGGTTATTAAATTACATTTTGTAGTGTTCAACATTTTTGGGGGATGTTTCATCAATGATATCTGTGTTTCAGATATTGCTGACATCAGCGCTTGTACCGCGTCATGGCCGTGACGTGGCTCGAAGTACAGACTGCGGGCGTGTGTGAGTGTTGGTTTTAGAGTCCGTTTATAATTTAGAGGTATTATGTTAGTTTCAAACGGTCCTTTACTTTAAATATATAATATATGCAAAAACGTACTAGCCAGTTGCTTAATGGCTTTAGTATGAAAATCTGCGATAGTGAATGTTACTTTGGACACTTATGAAAAATCTGCAAGTTTGAGACGTTTGTTTGTTCTTGAACATTTTTGTCCAACTTTATTACTTGTGACATTAAGGTAACTATTCAGTTGGCTTATCACCAAATATACGCGTATTCAGGGGATGTGTGGGAGCTTGCAACTGCCACAAATAAAAATACTTAAGTTGCATTTAAACTTGTTTCAAACTGAAAATTTCTTCATTGCTCGATAAGGAGAAAGTACATAAGCAACCTATAGGAGGTTAACAATACAGCCACTGTTGCTGAAGTTTTCCCGCGCTTACAACCAGTTTTGATGAATGTGACGAAAAGTAAGTATAAAGGATATGTCGGCCTTTTAAGTTCTACTTGTAATTTCGTTTATTGCAGAGTTCTATTCATAGACGACAGCTGATCGGCAAATTATCTCCCAACTATATGAACAATTACTATAATTATTGACTGATTGTTTAGCTCTGTCAGTTTCTGATGTATTGAATCCGATTTCTGTCTGACTGTACGCACGATAACATCACTGTTGAAGTTGACCTAGAGAGTTGTATTGTGGTATGAAACTTCTAATAACTTTACGTCAGTGTTGTAAATAATCCATTGGGAGTTCCTATTTATCTCTGTCAAAACAGTAACTACATATTCTTACGGGTAACTAACAGTGTTGGCAACGATAAAACAGAACAAACACATTGATTATCAATCAGAATAGATAGTGCGGGTTAATCTCTGAAAGATTTTCTGTCATGTATCAACATATGAGATGGTTACTTTCTTGGACTGGTTGGTTTCATGCAAAGTTAAAACATGTTAACTTAACTTGAAATACCATCTCCATATTGACTTAAGGTACTGTGTTTTGTTTATTTGTGTTATTGATATAATAAGATATATTTCATTTCATTTATTTATTTCCAAACAATTCATGAATACAATTGACTTACAAAATAGTAAAACGAAAATTGGAATAATACCTGCAGAGACTCCACGTCTGTGTGCAGGATTAGAGTTCTTAAGTCAGTCCAGCAGCACTAATAAACTTATTTAATTGAACTTTGCTAGCTTACATTAACATTAAATAAATGAACTTCTAAATGTGATATAATTTTAAA
The DNA here is from genome assembly GCF_021130785.1 of Homalodisca vitripennis. Taxonomy (NCBI): domain Eukaryota; kingdom Metazoa; phylum Arthropoda; class Insecta; order Hemiptera; family Cicadellidae; genus Homalodisca; species Homalodisca vitripennis. Next base: position 69,893 of record NW_025776762.1, on the reverse strand, counting down.
CTAAAACATTGTATACATCCTGCATATATAAGTAAAAAGTAAACACGACATTCTACGGTATTCTATTAATTAATATAGCTAAAGAGAGAGTTAATCCAATAACTAAGAGAAAGTTATATACGTTACTGTCAGAATAATCGGAGCTAGTCAAGCCAATCATAAATTATGTTGCAGAATAGGTGCAAGGAAGCGAGTTATTTGTTGGTTTTGTGCGCGCGCGCGCGCGTGTGTGCGTGTGTGTGTGTGTGTGTGTGTGTGTGTGTGTGTGTGTGTGTAAGTATGGCGACTGAATGAGCGCCTCCGCTGCCGCCCAGCCCAGGCCGAGCAACCACTCGCCCACACTTCGCTTGTATGCAGCAGCACCACCACCCTCGGCCTGAAGTACATCAGTTGGGAGATTCCTATAAAGTTGGTGAGCTAAATAAAACGAATTATTAATTTCCAAAGTGTGTGCCGGTCTGGGAATATCAAATCCAAAATTTACTCTATTTCTTGTTAAGTATGTATGGGAACTTTCTTGGAACATTGTATTTTTATTATTGCGAATATATATTAATAGGGACTTAATAAAAAGCTGTCTTATATTTAAAACAGGAAACCGGTCGAATAATAATTCAGTAGGATATATTCTGTTTTTCATAAGGATAACTTTCATTATGGATCTCTGAGCAACCGCCAGCGGCTCGAGAGTAGACGAAGAGGCCGCCCCCCACGCTGGAATGCCGTACCGCAGCGTCGACTGTACATAGGAGAAGTAAACCTCCCTACACTGACCAGCAGTCAGCACCCGCGCCAGCTTCATGAATGCATAAATCATGGTTCGAAGCTTCTTTTTTACATACTGGACGTGTGGAACCCAACTTAGCTTCCGATCGATAATTACTCCCAAGTACTTGTATTGTTCGACACGCTCAATAGTGCCACACCCGCAAGCTATCGCACGGTGGTCACCGCAGGAGTGCATCCTCAGTTGCCTCGGTCCTGGATCGTTCTTCATGAAAATCGGTAGGTGTTTTGTTTTGTCAACGTTTACGCTAAGCACATTGTGGTCAAACCAATTCTTAATTCTGATGAGATCCAAGGACGCGTGGTCATATGCCTCCTCCCAAGTGTCACCAGTTGAAACTAAGGCCGTATCGTCCCCAAATAGAAATAATTTCCCTTTTAAACCAATTTTGACAATGTTTTTTATGTAAATATTAAACAGAAGTGGTCCTAGGGTACTTCCTTGAACTACACCATAGCTTACAGGTATGGTGTCGCTATTAATGTTGCTGATAGAAACCATTTGGGTTATATTGTTAAAGTAACTGTTAAACCAATTAAGAGCGTTGTTTTTAACTCCAATAATTTCCAGTTTTCTAATGAGATTTGTTCTATTAACGGAATCGAAAGCCTTAGCTAAGTCTAGGAATGTCACTATAACATGTTTTTTTTCTCCAATTTTATGTGAAATTAATTTAATAACGTCAATTAAAGCATCGGATCTATTTTTTTCTTCTCTAACACCATACTGTTCTTTAGCTACAATGTGAAATTGCTTTAGGTAACTCGCTACCTGAATTTTTACACATTTCTCGAGAATCTTATCTATTGATGTCAAGAGTGAAATTGGTCTATAATTACTGTGTTGTGATTTCTGGCCAGACTTATAGATAGGAATGACTTTAGCGATCTTAAAAGCGTTAGGAAATTTTCCGGATCGTATACTTAAATTTATTAAGTGGAGAAGAGGCTGTGCCAATATGCAAAGATTGTTTTTAATTAAATTTGTTGGAATTGCATCCCAACCAGGAGCCGACCGCGCTCTTAAAGAATTTACGACCCTGAAAAGTTCTTGTTGAGTGACAGGCCTCAGTTCAAACACGGCATTCAAAGCGTGGTCAGCGTCCTCGACCTCAGAAGGCCCACTGGGGTTGAGCTTGCCCGCCAACCGCGCTCATATACGCTCATATACGGCAGGTGGAAACTTTTTATTATTTCACTTTCTATTCTGTCCATTAAATACAAATATTTTATCAATTTAAACTAACTTTTAAAAGATCAACTATTGTGGAAATTTTGAATATACCTGTACACGTGTGTACCCATGAATGTTTTCATTTACCTAGGATAGTGCAATTAAAACATAGGAAATATCCTCTAGTGTCCAAAAATCAACAGATGTTTGTCATAGATTAATGCATTTTACATTTCATTACATGATTTTTCAGATAGAATTGAACTCGGTTTGTGTATGTTTGTGTACAAGGAATTTTACAATTAATTTATTGATTCTAAAATACAGAGTGTGCCATTACGGTAAATATATATATATATTTAAAAATAGCCACCACGGTGTAATTGTCGCAGCGTTTAACAGAGTCTCTCCTACCAGTTGATGACGACATTCAATTCAAATAATCTTTATTCATATTTGTACATTGAAATACAATAAATAGTGTCACAATTCATCAGACTATATCTAAGTATGTTCCAGATATAATTTTTATCTAAAACCTTATAGTTAAATGTCTAAATCTATGCTTTAATACCTTGTCGAAAACATTTTAAAATTTCAATTATGTTGCATGTTGTTTCTTAGGCTATAAAATTCGTCAAATGTATAAAAAAGCATGATTAAGCAAGAAATTCTTTAACAATAACCTGAATTTTTTCTGATCATTTATTTCACCAATTTCTTTTGGAATAAGATTTAAAAACTTTACACCATTATATGTGGTTTTCTTCTTAAACAATTCTAAATGATGATTATCCAAAACTATTTTATTTTTATTATGTGTGTCGTAATGGTGAACATCATTGTGTGTTAAAAATTTTCCTAAATTAATTTTGACATAAATAATACATTCTAAAATATACAGGCTGTTAAAATTTTTAAATCAATGAAATGTTGTCGTACCGAGTCATCATTATGTAAATTTAACATTGCTCTTACAGCTCTTTTTTGGCAAATTAAAATTTTATGGAGATTTTAATTGGATGTACCTCCATACACACATATTCCGTAAGATACATGCGATTGAACGTGAGCATGAAATACACTTTTTAATACAGTTAGATTACATAAGTTAGACACCCTTTTTAGAGCATAAATTCCTGAATTAATTTTAGTTAAGACATGGTCAATATGCTGATCCCAACTCAGATGGCTATCAATGTAAATACCTAGGAATTTGGTTTTAGGAACTTGGGATATGACCTCAGTATCAATATGAATTTGGACTTGGCTATCTTTCCTATTTTGTTTTGTTGTAAACAACATGTAATTAGTCTTTTGAGCGTTTAAGATTAAATTGTTATTAAAAAATAATTCTTGTAATTTTGATAGTTAAATAAAAGAGTTTATTTCTAGTTCTGTATCTGTCTTTGTAGAGATAATAAGATTGGAGTCATCTGCGTAAATGCAGAGTTGGTTTTTTTGTTTGGTTAATTTGACTAAGACACCTAAGCATGTATTTTATGTTGCAGATAAATAGCAATGGGCCTAAAATTGACCCTTGGGGTACCCCATACTTAGTTATTTCTGGTTTTGTTTTATATTTCAAAATTTGGTTGTTGTTTACTTTGGCTATTTCTACAAATTGTTGTCGGTTGGTAAATAGGATTCAAACCACTTTAAATAATAATTTTTTATTCCTAATTTGTTCAATTTTTGTATCATTTTAATGTGGGAAATACTGTCAAAAGCTTTTGACAAGTCCATGAAGATTCCAGCTACTTTATTTTTCCTATCCATTGATTCGATAATTGATTCTATAAAGCAAATTAAAGCAGTAATGGTAGATTTGTTTTTTCGGAATCCATGTTGTTCAAAGTCAAAAAGATCATATTTTTCTAAATGTGTCACTAGTCTTAAATACATTGCTTTTTCAAAATTTTTAGAAATTGATAGTAAATGAATATCAGCCGATAATTTTGAATTTCAGTTTCCTCACCTTTTTTAAAGATTGGTATCACTTTTTAAATTTTGAGTTGACTAGGAAAAATCCCTGAGATGAAAGAGGCATTTATTAAATGTACTAAGGGTTTTATTAAGGGGTCCTTTGCAAATTTAATGATTTTAATGGGGACCTCATCGTACCCACTAGACCACTTGTTTTTTAGAGAGTTCAAGATATCATTTACCTCTTTTTCATCTAATGGGGGACACCTAAATTCGGGAATTTTGGTAGGAGTTATATCTTCATCATGAGTTGGGGGCATACTACTTAACAGGTTTTCAATAATATTAACATGATTTCAATAATATTAACATCAGATTTGTGTTTGTGTGCACGACGACTTTGGAACTAATTAGATATGTGTTTGAAATTAGTATGTGGACATCCACATCTACCACTGTTATAAAAAAAATTTTAGTGTTAAACATCGGCCTACCTTTCTGGTCGATGACCTTTAATATGAAATGTCACAAGATAGGGGTTTCAATTTAAAAATTTAAAGTTAAATCCTTCTACACCTCTTTTCAGGTTAAGTGTAAGAAAGGACTATGTAGTCCTAACTTCGCCTGAAAAAATAAAGAGAATTTTCATTTCATTTGAAAAGGGGGGTGAAATGTGTGTACCCTAAATAGAATCAAATAAAATAATTTAATAAGTATCTTGAAGGTTGCACATTGATATCTTAATCCGTTTGAATATATCCAGGTGTGTCAGAACTTAATTTACACTCTGTATACTCTTTTCATCCTTGTGATGCTGCGAACAAATGCTACTACATGGCAGAAAAAGACGAGTTTCTTAAACATCACTTCCTGTAACAACAACTTAAAAAATTTTCCTGTAACAATTTAAACAACGTTTCCTGTAACTACTTGAGCATTGTTTCCTGTAACAACACCTTAAACACCATTTTCTGTAAAAACAACTTAAACACCATTTGCTGTAACAACAGCTTAAACAGAATTTCCTGCAATAACTTAAACAGCGATATAATAAAATACATAATTACAGTAATTTCCTATTAAAATAAACTATTTTAAATGTAACTTAATTAAAAAAAAAAAACATAATAATCAGTATAATTAAATGTACAGGCATAGAAATAAAAAAATGTATGACGTAAAATAACCACAAAATGAAATTTCATGTTATCCTCCCTAAAATTCTTGTATAGCTAATATTTATTTGTATTCTTAATAAAATAATAAGGACATGAAAATATGCTTAGTAGATATTGTTTGGGAAGTAACGATTTTCTCTCTATTAACAGAATAACAAACATAAGTTAAATAATTTAGTTTAAAACATGCATGATTTATAAAATCCAATAAAAATATACTTACTTTATATACAACAACGTAAATATAACGTTGTGGAAGTATAACACAATGAAAACTCATAAACTAAGAGTAACAACTGAATAATCACTGAAATTTAAAATTATCAGTATAAAATTTAATTTAATTCATTAAAAAGGATGTATTAAGGGCACAAATGGTTAAATAACTTTTATTGTAAATTAGTCACATTAACTCAGGATATAAAATACTAGTCCTTCAAAATATCTACCTTCACACAGGCAGATATCCCGATGGACCCATTCTTAATGAAGAAAAGAAGAGTTACTGACTAAAAAAGTGTTAAAAGTCTGAGTTAAAGAGCAAAGATTTCACTGATTATACATTTCATATTTACGAGGTCCTTTTCATTTTAACATTGATTTGCTGTTATTTAAAAGCGAAAACCTAATTTTAGCTATTTTTGATATATAATAAATTTAGGAAAACTTTATAAACTATCCAGGTTGATATATTATACTTTAACATCGGTAAAATAATAAATAACATTTCTTTCAGTTGTAAACTATACATAACTGTATCTTAAGTTTTGTTGAACATACATTATGCCAGTCATACAGCATAACTTGTGGGTTGGATAAGTTTGTGTTCTAGTACAGCATGCGACCACGATATAGAAAACACCAAGGCAATTCAATACAGTGAAGATAGTGTTTCAAGAAATGTTTAAGTAGCAGCATGTCACAGCTTCTTAAAGAGCTGTTAATTATATTTAGCCTTTGTTAAAAAGCAACTATCAAAAATATAAATGAATATAAAGAACATAACGTTCTTAATATACAATTATATATGCAATTAGCTATCAATTTAAACTGCATATATATGTAAAACCTTTACGTTAAGTAAAAGCTTATGCGTTTTTACTTTTGTACACTTGATATGGTCGTACATTGAAAGTCAAAGTGAGGATCCAAATGGAAATACATCCTAGAGGTATCATTACAATAACCAAGGTTATCATAAGTTCATAGTCAGATCATGGTTCTTCAATTGATCTAATCACGTTAACACGGTTGTGACGGCGGCGTGCAGGACCGTGGGAATATGGAAGTACATATCTTGAGTTGTCTTTCCAATAAGATGTTATGGTCAACATAATCAAAAGCTTTTTTAAAGTCAATAAATAGACCTGTGGCTTTCTCTTTTTTATTTAAGCTACAATATATTTGTTCTGTAATTGCAAGTATTGCTTCTTCAGTTGATTTTCCTTTTCTAAATCCAAACTGGCAGGGACTAAAAAAATTGTTTCTTTCCAAAAAGCTTATTAATCTTGATTTAATTATTTTCTCAATTATTTTAGAAAAAACTGATAGCAAGCTTATTGCTTATTGGTCTTAAATTGTCAAGTTTATAGGATGAATCCTTCTTGAATATGGGAACAACAGTACTTAATTTAAGTATTTCGGGAAAAATACCTTCATTAAAACAATGTACGTTAAGACAGCGGATATTTCATTTGAAATGTTTTTAATAAAGTCTACGGAAAAATTATCAACACCACATGATTTTTTATTTTTAAGGTTTTTTATTGTTTGTGTGATTTCTAAGTCGTTTTTAGGATTGATAAAGATGGAGGAGGGACTAGGCAAGGAAAGAAACGTTTGAGGTGCAGAAGTGTGCAGGTAAGTTGGACCTTGGGTTGAGATAAGATACGAGTTGATTGACTCTGCCACTTGTCTTGCATCAGACACTACTTCCCCGTTATCTAACTCGATCTTATCTACAGATTTACGATTTGCCGCTCCACTCAAATTATTTATAATTTTCCAGCACTGTGCTTGGTCACCTATGCAACTGTTTAACTTTGTACTGTAAAAATTCTGCTTGGTTAAATTAATATCATTTTTTAGTTTTTCAGTAAATCCGTTATAATATTTTTTAAACTTTAGATCATAAGGTCGTATCTTTAATATAGAATATAGGTTTCTCCTTCTTTTTAATCGATTTAATAAATTATGATTCATCCAAGGTGTGATAGCCTTTGCTTTGTTTAACATAGAAGGCACAGCAACTGTTTTACAACTATTTATATTTAAAGATAATATCTCACAAAATTTATTATAACTTAAATTAACATCATTTAATACAAAACATTGCATCCAGTCAGTTTCATGGAGTTTTTTTAAGCTTATCATAATTGATATTACATTTTTTAAGCGTCATATCTGTTAGTATATTGAATTGACCTTTATTTACGTTCTCATTGTAACAGCTCAATCCTAGGAAACAATGATCTGTGAGCCCTACATCAAAAACAGCTGAATTAAAACAATCTAATTTCCTATTTCTAATAAACATGTGATCTATTAAAGATTTAGATACATTTGTTATTCTAGTTGGACTATTAATAAGAGAAACCAAACAGTGGTTACTTAATAGGTTAATGCAACTTTGAGTAATTAAGTTGCTTTCTAATATGTTAATATTTATATACCCTACATACATTTTCGAGTTAGAAATGTACTTAATATTGTGTGTTTTAGGTTGTAAGTGCCAAGTTGTATAACACCGCCTCGATAAGTGTTTCTGTAGAAGATGATTATAATCAGTGTGGCGGATTTCATTCCTACAATTTAAACTCTGGAATGTCAAAGCTAGTCCCTGTATATGATACACTGCATGAAATACAAGCACAGCCATTGCGTACTCCAAAAGTTGAGCTGCAGAACAAAGAAGATGATGATATAATCGACTCTCTTCAAATGTATATATCTCATTCCGAGATTAATTACAATATTTATGTTGGCCATGTATACAAAACATCCTAAACTCAGAATCAGTACAAAAAATTTTGTTATTACTGTACATACTATGATACTGTTTAACTTTTTAAATTGTTCTAATATAAGTGGTAAAAACTGAATTATGGGATTGTAACTAGTTACGGAAACGTTGCAAAAAATTAGTTACAATAAATATAATAATAATAATTTTATTTTCCATTTGTTAATTTACATGAAAATAACATAATATGTCCTTGGAAATAACTGACCACAATTACAAGTATGTGTGGCTAGTGTGAATTATTAAATATAAACAAATTTACAACATCCTTAAACTAATTATATAAATACATAGTAAAAAAATTATAAATGAGTCGTCTCGATACATCCAACGAAACTCTCTGTGGCGCTTGGTTTACTTATAAAATAATTAATATATGTACAGATTATATTCCTATAATAGGTGGTACTGCAGTTCAACTTAACATTTCTCAGATAATATACGTACTTATATTTAAAATTTTTAGAAGAAAAATAAAACAACAAACAGACGAGAAAAAAAATTTAAATTAGTTTCGACATATGTACAGAATTTATACCAAGCAAACATTCATAAAGTCTACATCTTGTTTCCAAAATCTTTCTCAATAGTATCTTGAATATGCTTAAATGTTGTCTTGCCATTCTCAATGCACTAGATGATTCACGCATTTTTAATGCATTTTTAATAAATAAGACATCATGGCGAAGAACATAGAACAAATCATAGTTTATTTATATGAAATAAGTCATAAGTAGCTAATGGTATATAACTAAGAAAAAAGCATCATTGTTAGATTCATTGTTAGAACCAACTAGAATTTATAACTCTTATGGGAATGTTTTAATTTTTAATGGCTGGTATAAGACGTGTTTAAATAGTGTATTCATTAAATCAATTTAAACTATTTTTTATACTTTGAAACATAATAAGGGTGGCTAGTGATATATGGAAGTTGTAATGAATGAAAGGTGATATACCTGACAGTTACTGATATATTCTGTGAACAATTTTACTCACAAAAGGAACTAAAGAAATTCGATGAGAAATTCAGAACACTAAAGTATAGCCATATTGAAATCAAAGAATGTTATTAACTTGCGTTAAAGGTTGAATTTGGTTTGACATTATTATTCTCACTAAAGTAAGGATAACAATGATAAACGTTTAGCTTCTTTAGAAAATTATGATATTTATACCACAACAAACAGTTGGAATACAAATTACGGAATGTATAGTTTATTGAACACTAAACTACGCGGGGTTGTACTACAGGAGGCGGCAGGACTGAAACTGAACTTTGAAACTGATAGTCAACCTTAGCGTGTACTGGCGGTGTCCCGCAGCCCGTCGATGAACTACAACTTGTTTCTACGAAACTTACAACAATACTATTATAATATCAAAGAAAATAAAATTTATAATTTTAAAAGCGATACACACTTAGATACTTTAATATTAGATATAAATGTAAACGATAAAAACTTCTATTACGGTATTTTATGCGGAGCAGGGTGTATAGAATGCATTAAGAAACTAACAAGAGTAGCATAACCATCTACAGCTTACAATGACCACACTTTTATATCACACTCTGACTACAAGTGTGTGACTTCAGTAGTTATAACTACTGACTGGACTGACCACTACGCGGTGCTGGCCGGTGTGGAGAGTTGAGTCCCCGCACCCGTCTTATCAGTGACTTTGACACTTATCTGGACAAGGAGGTACTATATAAAATGTTGGGGAGCACATTAACCACACTTTTATATCACACTCTAACTACAAGTGTGTAACTGCAGGAGTTATAGCTACTGACTGGACTGACCACTACGAGGTGCTGGCCGGTGTGGAGAGTTGAGTCCCCCGCACCCGTCTTATCAGTGACTTTGTCACTTATCTGGGCAAGGAGCTACTATAGAAACTGTTGGGGAGTACTGTATTGTACTTTTATCAAAATAATTATGTACAAAGATAAAGTAAAATTTTACTTAAAAGAAACCACAATTGATAATGAATTAAAATACACACATATCCCTTCTCACTACCATACACACTCGCCTTAGTTCAACTGACATTCGAATGCTCCAAATGTCACACACAAGATCACGCGTCGTATCATCCCCAGAGCTCAGACACCAAGCCTCTGAATTGGCTGCGAGCACGCTTATCGATTGTCTAAGCCTTTACCGAAAGAGCATTCCACAACCGGCAGGCACATATTGTATACTGTTTATTAAAATTAGTTGTTTGATGAATCGTAACATATAATAAAGTCGCAGCCCTCATTGGGTTTCGTTTATTTAATTCAGAAATAAATTTAAAACAGTCGTAAGTTTGACGGGGAAATAACATAACGGTGTGACAATTAGGGTGTGTAAAACACTAGATTAAATTATGTAACAACATGTTAAACTAAAATGCATACCTGATCAGAATCTCCCAGACATACACTACAAGCTGCAGTGTTAGAGATCTGTTCAGCGTGACAGTTCTCTTGCGTGTCCTCATTTCCAGTTATGTCATTTCCAATTGACTCGCCCGTTTCTCCATCTATTTTTCTTATGAGATCCTCAAGATTTGCCCCGTCTATGTCTGGTATCGGTTCCTTAAATCGCTTTTCCTCATCAATGTTTGACAGCACTTCGGCAACCGGTACAACCACTGACCCGAAGTGCGATACACTTGAGTACCTGTGGTACAAATAAAGGTACAAACTAGTTTGTAAACGTTCATTTAGAGTTAATTTACAGTACCTATAGGTTTCTATTTGAGTACGTATTATGTATATTATGATTAATTACTAGGTGTTTAATATCTGCAAAGCATGAATATAAGCTGCAAAGTACGAGTATAAGGTGCAAAGTACGAGTATCTTAAGTCAGAGAGTGTGTGTGTGTGTGTGTGTAGTAGTGTCACTATAAGTCGATTCGGCATGTAAGTTGTAAAAGAGCTTAAAGATTTATGCGCTGAAATGAGCCCAAAACGTACGAATAGCACATGTACTACATGACAAGTACTTTTATAGCGATGTACTTTTGTACAGAATAGATATTATGATTAATTTTAACCGGGGATATACACTCGACCGGAAAACATCGAGTAGAATTAATATTGTAGCCAACCAAGTTTCAACAAAGTGCACTCTTGTATCCTGAAACATTGTGGAAGTTTTCTGGTATGTGATACAGGGGGGATAGCGTTTTGTTCTTAGATGTATACGATAACTAATATAAACCGTTTCAAACTAGAAACAAGAAAATTAGTTGGCGAAGAAATATTATATGAATTGACACCAGCTTACTGATTGAGATATTTAAAGCCTGTGTCTATGCAATGTCTACAGGGACGAGGCCCCTAAAGAGTTGTAAGCTTTTAGCACTACGCAGTCCCACGACTTGCAGTCGTAATATTATTACGTACCTGAATCATCATCTTACGTTCAAATATGAGTTTTTATTTTTAAAGTAATGATATAATTTATTCCTGTCCATGAAAAAATACATCAAATTAATCCAAACAAAATATAAATGTAGTATGTTCGATTTAAGGAATTTTGGATTTAGAATGCTGAATGTGTATTTAAATTAGTTTCCTCTATTTTGATATCCAGAGCTAAATAGATTAAAACTAATCGAACTGGTCTATGCTCCTCGGAACACTGTCGATGATTCAGAGTGCAGGTTAAGTAGTGTGTGCGTGTGTGTATGTTGTGTACGTGTGTGTGTTGTGTGTGTGTGTGTGTGTGTGTGTGTGTGTGTGTGTGTGTGTGTGTGTGTGTGTGTGTGTGTGTGTGTGTGTGTGTGTGTGTGTGTGCGTGCAGGATGGCTTACTGTGGCGAGGATCCGTTTACTTCGGGTACCTGTGACTTCGTAATAACATTGAATAATGATAACACTCTACCTATGAAATGCACAGAGTAAAGTTTAAGCTGAGGAATGCCGAGCAAATGTTAATAGATTCGTTTCAGTCAGTGAGACCAATTGGGTTGAACGTAAACATGGAAAAACAATATTTAGAAAAAACAATGCAATTAAGTATATTAAATTTTTAGTATTTTAATTTATCGGGTAAAGTTTTAGTTTTAGAACTCTAAAAGTTTTTGAATCAGCAGATATCAAAAATTATGATCTTAAAAATAAAGTGTTTATTTGGAAATATTGCAATTTTAGGTGAACACTGATTCAACCATAGTAGTTTAATAAGAAACTTGTAAAAGCTCGTTAAAGGGAATCAGTCAAAAAGTGCTTATTAAAAAAATTAAATTTACGTGTAATTTCTCTATCAATATGGTTTCCAAGTTCGGCACAATATAAATTATATTTGACATCACTATAAATTATGTTTATAAAGTAATAAGTTGGAATGTTATGTCACTTATATTTTAATACATCTGAAAAGTGACCATCCTTTTTCATTGAGGACCAGAAGATGAGCAAACTCTTCATTGCACTCAGTCCTAACATCAGCTTTAAGCTACGTACTTTCGGAAAGCGGCAAGATATTTAGGATCGGTATTCTTGATTATTTATGTAATGATAATGCATGACTAGTATATAGATTATATATTGTGTGTTTAAATTATTCTCATTGTGTATTTCAGCATAAATTATATATATATATATATATATATATAATATATATATATAATATATATATATATATATATATATATATATAGTATAGGTATTTAAAATTGCTCTCATTTTATAGATGTGATAGATACGGCCAAATAAAAAATAATTGAATCGTAAAAAGGCAAGTGAGAGATTCGGGGTCGAGTCCCGGCGGAGCAAGTACTTTTCATGATTCAATGTTTATTGAAATGAAATTCGGCTATTGCCATTTAAACAAATTTATTTTATGTGTATATATATATATATATATATATATATATATATATATATATCATGTGTATGAATATAAACTATAACAGCTGACATGTAGTAAAACACAAGACCCACGCTTTTTAATTTTTCGGAATGATGAGTCCGTCTTTGACCAGGGTTTGACAGATATTATACATACCTCACTTCCCACACTTTGGGCGAGATGGATAGAGATTAATTGCTATAAACGCCTACCAATGATCTCTTTTAACGGCTAATTTGTAGTCTTAAATAGTTATCATCACATTCGTTGTTGGCGCTAGTCGTTTATTAGTGACTTGTGTTATTAATGAATACCAATAGTGGTAATAGTTACAACAAAAAGTACAAAACCAGTTTGCAGATTTTACTTTTAAGAAATATTTTATTTCTTAAGTGATTAAATTTTACTCGCTGTTACTGTTATACTTCTTTGGTATTGTTTAACATAAATTGTGTAGCATTTATCTAAACGTGTCTTATATTTAACCTATCGGAAAAATTACATAGTGATTTTTCAACTCTTTGGTAGAGACCTTCTGATATATCGGAATAAAATAATTTTATGGAAGTTATGAAATAGCTTATTTACTTTATTTTATACTACATTTTAATCAAAGGATAAAACACCTGTAAGTCCCCAAGCAAAGAAATTCAATTTCAATGAAATCTTACTCGCGGTTATATTTTTAATATTTTATTTGACACAGTAGAACATATTTCGTTTGCATCATTCCAAGAATAAATGTAAATATATAGTAATAACAATATGCTAATAGAAAGTAAAGGTTAAACTCATATTAAAATCAACTCAACAACATCATATAATCAGTAAAACACCTTTCCAACCATATCACTTCCTAGTTTTAAGTAGTGAAATAATATGGAACGAAGAAAAAAAATGAATTGTTATACAAGTTTCATCTCGTATTCTATATTTATAACAATTTTGTTTTCGCTGGAGCTTTGTTCTTGAATTGTAAACAAATTTTTGTTATTCAAGACACATTCAATGCATTAGTAAATTAATAAAGAGGAAATGTTAAGTGCTATCTGAAACCCTCTCGCGGACCGAGACCACAGACTAACAGAATAACCATGCGAAAAAGATTCTATTGAAATTCTAAAGAAATCAAATTTTTAGTATAACATATCTCAGCCTTGATCCAAATACTTTAAGTTAAGCGACCCTAAAATTCTCATGGCGTACAACGTCAAAAGCCTTAATTAAATCCAATTATATGGTGAAATTATGCTACTTTAATTCAACGAAGTCAATGATTTACGAGCAAAGAAATAAACGGCGGAAATTGTGGAGGTATTGCGATGAAACCCCGATTGAGGTGAACATATGATTCATTTCACGAAGCAGTACAGTACTGTAACGTACTGTATTACAGTAATGCACAGTTGATTTTACGTTATGCATAAATATACCATTTTCTCAAATATTATAAAAAGATTTCAGTAATCGATATTGCCCTCAATCTGTCAAGGTTAAATTAAAATTAATTCCTGAGGAATAGCATAGTTTAAATAGCTCTCAATAACAGTTTAAAAAGATCCTGAGTGTTTGAGGGTATTAAAAAAGCAGTCAAGTAAGGAGATATATCAAAAACATATCGCTAGACAAGTGAGCAAGTGTAATACATTTTTAAGAGAGCTAAATGCATATTTATACGTTCAAATAATTGGATTTTGTGGAAGAAAAAATGTAATTTAATATATTTTTAATGAAGTCTTAGATTAACGGCAAGACTCGCATGTTTCCTCGCGTAAAAGGATTTAAAATTTTAATGTAGCAGATATGTCAATAAAGTTAGTATTTCAAACTATAGAAATTTCGAGATCGTTTGAAGATATAATTTTTCAGGTTTCCCTCAAAGAGTTGCCACTGGTAACAATCAAGCCACTAGCATGGTCGAATATTATTACCATAGCAAGAATTTTAATGTTAAAACTTGTTTAATTTATAATAAACAAGGGGCCATTGATTTTTGATGTAGAAGTTTAATTTATAATACTTCTGATGGGCCATTGATCTGCAAAATATAAGCATCTTGAAGTTCTTATCTGTTATTTTCAAACTGTTTTACAGCTCTGAACTCTCATAAACTGATAGTGTTTTGTGAATTAAATGGAACTTTTTGTTTGAATAGTCTCTAATATTATCTATAAATAATTTATGATTTGTCTTTCAACATTTCTTTTTTCAACACTATTCCAATTTTCTTGCTGCAATATTTGTAGATTTTTTTCTTATAAAAAACTATTAGTTTTGTTTTATTTTAGGTTCAGCGGACTTGCTTCTAAGAAACTATTAGATATAAGGATAATTTTCTATCTGAAAGATTAACAAAAATGTTGTCTACTCTGGGCCTCCCCTGTCAGATCTCAGGGTAATCCCTGTAATAGTGTTTTGTAAGCTTTAACCAAAAATAATTACTAATATGGTATTGTAGTGTTTGTTATGACTAGTAGCATGACATTAAAACAGTGAAAGTAACAGAATATCTCGCTATAATCGTGTTTCTGTAACACTTTGTGTATGAAAACCCAAAATTAGACAGTGAAAGTAACAGAATATCATTGTGAATATGTGTAAAGTTTACATTTTCTAAGTCCATATTTAGTTCTACGTCGTGCGTCTGCCGCGTCTATGCGTAAAGCACGCAGTGGACGTCATCCGCTCAGCGGCGGTAAAAAACACAATAACTAGTTTCATATCTCAAAATATGTGAAGTTTTTTATACAATAAATAAACCTTGTATGAAAATACATGACGATTTATATTCCAATATTTTTCAGTGATACCACACTTTGTTATTTTAAAAAATCTAAAAAAAATATTTAAATGTAAAATACACGCCCATGTATTTTAAAGTAAAAATATGTATCGTGGAAGCCCACTTTGTAACATATAAATTTAAATTAACATGTAGAATATATGACTTTTATGATATCGCCTTTAACACAGGTCTTTCAAAAAACGTTGTTTTATTGGCTTATATTTTTGTGTTACCGAGTGGTCTCCAAAAGGTCAAATTTTTACTTAAGTAATGGCAGTTTTTCCAGAGCATAAATAATAATAATAATGCTCTCAGACGGTTGCCTAATTTACAGTTTGTAATACTATTAGTATTTAACATACCCTACTATCCCTACCCCCTCTTGTAGTAGTGAACCGCACATTAGGTCAGCTTATATATGCCTAGGCATGCAAGGTACTAAAATGTGGTCTCTCTAGACGTTGTATGGCAGCATATTTTCACTATTTGAAGGAACAAAAATTTACTGACCTCTAGCATGATTCAACCATTTTAGACCTCCATCACTACAATTTGAGGAAACATTCGAGCGCAGTGAACTTGTCACAAAAGTAAATAAAGTCGATCACAAAACAATACACTATATGCAAGTTTTACAACACTACAGTGTCGGGGGATATCGCGTCCTTTTTCACTGATGGGCACACAATTCGGATTATTTCTTACGCTACACTAAGAGGAAGGTGAACTTGAGCTAATCTCAACAACCACACTGATTTAACCCTTCTTACCTACGTTAAGTTGAAAATGTTTAAATATTTATACAATTAATATACCTTATACTATTTGAAATCAATAACGAACAGTATTTTATTAATACTATATTAGCATTTTCAAAATAATATATAAAATGTAATGTTGAATATTAAAGCAGTAGATTTAAATGATTATATTACGAAAGTAGTATGGCAGCTCATGACTCCAAAAGCTACAGACTCGACCTATACCGAGCTGTGTGTGCGTGTGTGTGTGTGTGTGTGTGTGTGTGTGTGTGTGTGTGTGTGTGTGTGTGTGTGTGTGTGTGTGTGTGTGTGTGTGTGTGTGTGTGTGTGTGTGTTCAAGTTCAAGTTCAAAATTCTTTTATTCAACAAAATTTAACAATATTACAAAAATTACAATTTTACTCCCAGTGCGCTTCAGTCAGCGCGTGCGGGAGTGGAGTTGGTGAATGCAGTCTATTTCAGTCCATTTTCACATTACTTGCTGTACATATCAAATTATACCATGTAATTACTCATCTAAAATATATTTAACCAATTTAATTTAATTTAAAGGTCTATAAACATGCAATATAAGTAAATACATAACTAAACATGCATTATTTGTTAATATTTCTGCAGTGCAGGACCATACAACATATGTCCTTTAAATTTTTAAAAATTTAACATTTTTTCAAAATTTTCAATATAATACATAACGCCAACAACAAATAAAATAAACGTAAACAGAAATATAATAAATATAAATATAAAACAACAATGCAATAAATATATATATATATATATATAATATATATATATATATATATATTAACAGGTTAAATAAATAAATATGTAAATATCAACATGCCAATAAATAATTAAATAAATAAAAACAAGTAACAGTAAAGTTAACAAGTAAAGAGTTCAAATCAAATCAATTCAAATCAAATTATTTTTATTGTTGAAGACATTTACATGCATAACAATCGTCAGTGTACATTGAAAATGAACTAGCCTAGTTTTCTAAAATAACTAAAGGTCCTTATCAATTAGAAAACATTAGTACCATAATATTCCTTTTCAGATAACAAGCACTTTATCTTCCTCCTAAATGATATTGAAGTGTTGGCCTCCTTGAACCCAGATGGCAAGTTATTGAAAAATTTTATGCAAGAGTGAAGGGTTTGTTTTTCAAAGAAATGTTGTTGAATGTTTTGGAAGAATTTGTACCGCGGAGATTATAATTTGGACTGTTGTAACTGGAAAAAGGTGTTTTGCTTTTAAAGACAAATGTCAAACATTCCAGTATATATAGACTAGGAAAACGTCAACAATTTATTTTGTCTAAAAAAACCTCTACATGACTGAGAAACGATTGAGTCCACATATCACTCTTATGGCTTTCTTCTGGAGGGTAAACAAGGCTTTAGTCTTTGTGGATTAGTGACCCCCATCATATGATCAAGCCATAAACTCATGTAAGTGTAGAAGCACCCATTAGTAAGCTGTCAGCAAAACATCTTTACTAGAGAAAGTAGCCAATCTTCGTAAGATGAAACTGCTGCTTAATTTTTTAATTACTTTTGTCGATGTGATTGTGAAAGGACAAATTGCAATCAATTACCCAGACCCAGAAAATCAGCGCTGGGACTAGGACTAGGACGAAAGTCGCCAATGACTATATCAGAAGAGTTTGTAGTTGCATCTGTTCGAGACGATCTTAAATAGAATTCAACAAGTTTTGTCTTCTTTACATTTACATGAAGCTGGTTTTTTTCCAGCCATTGCAACAAATAACTACTCTGAATAAATATATCAGTTTCTAGTCGCTCTCTGTTTCCATTGGAAATGCTGAAGGATGTGTCTTCAGCAAAAAGACATAAGTTACCCATTATTTACAGCTGTAGGGATATCATTCACAAATAAGAGAAAAAGTATAGGTCCGAGAACGGAACCCTTACCTGTCAAAGTAGACAACTCCTTCGACTCGTATGTGCCCAGGCAATCCGAACTGTCAATATATGGAACAGCCACCACTTGTTTTCGGTTGAGCACAAAAGATGAAAACACCAATCATAAGCCTTTTCCTCTAATACCGACCTGTCGGACTTTTTCAAGTAACAAATTGTGAGGTACTACATCGAACGCCTTACTTTGGTCCAAAAACAGAGCAAAGGTGTACCTGTGATCATCAAGCGAAGAAACAATCTCTGATACAAAATTAAATATTGCATCTGTAGTAGAAACCCAACCCTTTCTAAACCCAATTGTTGGTGACAGACCACCTTGTTCAATTCAAGGAAAGATTCAAGACGGATAAGAAGAGAGCCTTTCCAAGACCATTAGAAAATGTGGAGAGTATAGATATTGGCCTGTAGTTTTCTGGGTCCTGATGATTTCCATTTTTAAACCAAAGGCTTCACAATTGCTGTTTTGAGAGGTTTGAGGAAAAACGACCAGTTTGGAAGGCATGCATTTGTTAAATGAGCTAGAGGCACAGCTAAAAGTTCGGCACAGGACTTTAGAATTTTGATGATATCCCATCTTTTCCTGAGGAGTTACTCGTGCGTAGTGATTTGATTACTTTCAAACTTCAAATTCATCTGTTGGCGTCAAAGTACAAAGAAGGACCTACATGCTCAGATGACCTATAGCACTCTACTGATGATGAGGGTTGTAACGAGTTCAGTCGTGTTCCGAAACCCGGCTAAAAAATTTCATTGAAACCCTCAGACACAACACGAGGGTCTTGCTCTACAAACTCCTTCCGGGGTCAAAAAAATGAAAATGGTTTAAAATTTTTTCTCTTTTTACTCGGATTTAAATCATTGATAATTTGCCATGCAGCCTTTTGAATGTTTGTTGGAGTTTGATAATTTTTTTAAAAACCAATTCCGACTTTGCAGACCTAATGCTGTCCCTGAATTCTTTTTTCAAATTTTCTGTATTGCACTTTTAACGGATGATGAAAATCGAGATGCTTAGAAACAGAGTACAACAGTAACATCCTTTCTCTTAGGTTTAGAAGAGTTTGATCTAATGTTATCCTGGTCAGACCTGTGCTCTCATTTAGCCTAACTTGCTTCTCAGTAAAGGCCAACTTGTAATAATAAGAAACTTTGTTTATGAAAAGAAAAAACTTATGCCGAAAACATCATCGGTGTGAAGAATATCATCCCAAGTCTCATTTTTTTAAGAAATTGTTAAAGATAAAAGTGTTGTTTTGTGTGCAAAATCTAACTTTTTTGTAAAGAGGAATTTCTGTTTTAATATAGTCAAACCCAAAGTCAGCAATTTGGGCATGATGATCGCTAAAACCAGTCACAAGAACAGCAGCATCAAATGTAGTAGGTTTTATGTTTGTAAAAATGTTGTCAATAGTCGATCTAGATCCACCATATTCCCTCGTGTAAGTTGTGTGATGGTTTGTAGGAGGCCGAGCCGAAAGAAGACATTAAGTTACTAAATGCCTGGGAATTTTTTACTGTCGACCGAGACGTCAATATTAAAATCACCCACAACAATTATAGGATTGTTGCGCTTTACAACTGAGTCAAGACAATTCGAGAAAGAATCAAAAAAACTCATTCAGCTCAGACTGGATATTCTTTGGTGGCCTGAATAAACAACTAGGATTATATAGTTCAAATTTTTTGCAGACACTTTAATGGAAGAGAGTTCATACAAATTCCCTCCAAACAGAAAGAACTTACATCATGAGGCTGAGTTTTGCAATGTATCCCTTGTCAAAATACAAACACCACATACTTCTGTAGGCCAGACCGACAGAACCCAGACGAAACTGAAAAGCCAGGGAGGCAGAAGGAATCCAGCACGATTGCCTGAAAAAATGTTCCGACAAGCATAGAATATCCGGAGTCATCAGCTCGACCAAGACTTCGATCTGCTCAATTTTTGAAAGGAGTCCTTGTACATTTTGATGAAATCACGCGTAAATGGACGTACGTTATGATGTTTATAAGCTCTAGGGGGGCACTAAATGATGTGCCATGTTGAGTACAACAGTCAATTAAGGTACTTTTGCCGCAAATGCGATTCTGCTCTAAAAAAATAGTTTTATCTGTTACTGGTTCCGGAATACACAAAACTGGCCACGTCCACAGCAGAGCGCCTGGCAGGAATGGAAGACCTAGTTGAGGATCGTTTTACGGGGATAAGGAACCGGTCTGTATCAGGATTGGAATTCGTTGGCAAACATCTGAATTGGAATCCAGTTTGAGTTGTTTCTTCATAAAAAGGGATTCGGAGGATGGAAAACTTCTGATTAATACACAAATTAGGTTTCTTTGATAAGGGAGAGGGTTTTGAGAAAAAACTGGATATCGTAGTGAATCATACAACAAGTTGCACAAGACACGTTTTACCAACCTAAGTTCAAATGGAGGCCATGGCGAGTATAGTTTGCTCGTCGTAGACCTATCAAGTGAAATAAAGTTTACATTAGTATAATTAGAACATATGATACCAATTGCATGGTTAACAAGACTTTATCTTGCTCATTGAGATCAGTATTATCAAAGCGCAAAGGGATACCTACAATCAAAATATTAGTGCCGGACGCCCTTCTACACAATGCCTCGATCTGTTCAGTTATGTCCGCCACAGCCATTATTAGATATGTCATTGGTACCAGCCAGAATGGCAATACAGTCATCCTGACCCGCAACGTTCAGCTCTGGACCAGCAGCATTCAGTACATCACACATTCTTGCACCAGGCATGACGTGTGGCCGTGATTCCTACCGAATGTTCGAATTGTTTTGTAACCAAATGTGCGACACGCTTCGTCCATGACTGTCCGTAAATAGACGCAACGATTTCACTGTTGAGGTTTTCTCTCGTTAGCTGATTCCATCAGCGTGCTCAGAGCCGACACGATGCAGAATCAGGACTGCCTATAAATACTACATGCATTTTTTATTATACGTATTCACAGTTTTTGAGTGCTTTTTTTGAGCTTAAATTAACTACGTATTTCTGATTCAGAAGGTTCTTTGTAAAAGTACATTGGTCCCTGTTAGAGCTAGCATGATTTCGGGGTTGCTCAGTAATTTTAAAATTATACTTATTTGCATTTTTCTTGTGATTGTCGTTTTATTTTTACATCTATTATTACCATTTGTAATTTTTCTCTGTTTAATTTCTGGTTTCATTGCAACATATACTCAGCAGGAGATGTTTTGTTTGATTCGTTTGGTCATCATTAATACTACCTAAAACAGTGAACTTGTTAGATGTAATAATACCTTTACATTTAGATGTGTTACAATGGTTAGAGCGAGAGCCGTAAGAATGAACGCTTAAACAAATGGTCCAGTCCCTAGGGCCTTCTCGCCTTTAAAACTATTTTACAATCATTTTTTGTCTGGACATTGTTACTTATGCTAGAGCCTTCATTTTCAGTAGATGCCCTTATAAGATCAAAATCTTGAGCCAACCACTGACATAAAAGAATCTTTCTCTCATAACCAAGAAGAAAATAATTAAGAATGTGTTTAGCATTGACAATCACATTTATTCCACATTCATAGTTGTTAGTTTGCTGAAAGCATTCCATATCAACAAGATTTGTGGCGAAGAAATATTTAGATGTTACCAACATTTTGAGGACGGAACATTTATTTGATCCTTGGAGTGAATCGAAATGATAGCAATCGTTTGTTCACTCGGGAATCAATACAGAGTAAACTCCAATGCGTTCCCCCATCCTCCTTGGTGAGATCAGCACTATTGCTTATACATAACAAAACAACATTACTGTACGAGAAGGCCGGAAGCTTCATGATTTCACTTGCAGTTAACTTGACTGGTGACTAATCAATTGTGTTGAGGATGGAACCACTCAAGAAAACATTTTTCGCCTAACAACACTTGTGGGACATGGAGTCAAAATAACTATCAATGATTTGATATCATCTATCCATTTAGTTTTATCCCATTCATTAGTTTGTAACACAGCTTGGGAGTTCAGTGAGTTCAATTTAGCATTAAGATTTTTTATTTGTTTACTATAAATGTCATTGTTACCGCGGGAGTGAGTCATTTAGCTTTTTAACATTGCTTAAGTCATGAGATAGTGTATTGTTTAACAACAACAGATTTTTGTTGTCATTAACGGTACTATTAAACTTAGATTTTAAGTCAAAAATTGTCTGTATGAGTTCTGCTTTCTCTTCCTCGACAACATCTTGCTCAGTGAGACGCTGATCGAGTTCCAGCTTCCTCCGATTTCTCTCTGACTCCAACCTGGCAGACAACTCGGCGATATCATGAAGAGAAACAGTCAAGATCATTATTCTTCAGGTCAATGACTTTCTGACCCAATTCTATTGCATTTAGAAGATCTGTAATCTTACTGACCAGCCAGCTCAGTATGTGCATCAGGATAGTTTGCATGTAACGTATTTATTTCGAAACAAAAATTACCTGCTATTAGCTCATTGAATGTCAAGCTCAGTGTCGTTTGTCATGCCGATAGAGAGTATGGATAATAGCAATTTTCGAGGTTGTTTTAATTAAAAAATATAAAACTATGTATATAATCACCTCTATACAAATAAAGTCATATCACCAACAGTGTGACGAAAAACATGATAGTTACTGCAATTCACTATAATCAGAAGAGCCTGAACAAAGTAGGCGGCAGCATCATTACAGGACTGTGCAAAAGCAGTATCAGAGAATTGAAGGCGCAGAAGCAATCAGGCAGCGTGGAGCCAGTCCACGGTGTCCGTCAGGCAGCGACACGTGTTAGTCACAGGGAATGTGGCTCCGGTAGAGGCGGGCGGCAGCAGTGTACCAGTGACGCGGCCGCCAAACAGCTGATCGGATTACGCTCCTCCGCCAATCACAGAAGCAGTTCAGAAATAATCAATTTAAAAATGTCAGTCTGCTATACGATTGACTTGTCAATTTCGATTCGTTAGTCACACAACACGAATAACTTACAGTCTTTCCAGGAATATAGAAGCAAAAACTATGTAAACACCTCCAATTAAGTCACAGTATTAATAATTGTCACTGACATTAAAACCTATTAGTCCCGCAGATATTAATCAATTAAACAAGAACGACACATTACAACGTCAATCCAAGAAAAGCAGGCCTGCTAATCGGATTAACAGTTTGCTATAGGCATGAAACAAAACCAAACAACAATGACACATAAGCATGCATATCTGGCAGTTTGCTTACAAACTCAATTGCTTTCACCTTTAGTTTTGGCTTCTTTTCAAATATAATATTTTGGCCACTATGCGTCAAGAACCTATTATATATCTGAGGTCCCAGATAGCAAAACTGGTGTCTGCTGCGTTCTTTTGTTAACAAAGGTATTTTTAACAACAGGTTTTGACTAGATCTAGTAAAGCGATTAACTTGTCTAAATTCAAATTGGCCAAGATATTTCTGAATATGCATGATTACTGAGTACTGATAAAGCTGTCTAAATCTAAAAATATTATTTTCTACAAATAAGTGGCTCATTCTATCCATGTGCTTTACATTGTAAATTATTCTGAGAGCATTCCTTTGGTATTTAAATAAGTTGTGAAGGTCCCCCCATAGTGCACAATACCATACATCAGCAGGCTCTCAAACCAGGAAAGATAAACATTTTTTTAGTTGATAACTGTATGCAAAATCCTTCAGGTGATAAAGAACATAGTTTACTTTTCTAAGCTTTTTTGACAGGAAATTTATATGGTAATCCCATTTAAGACATTTATGTATGTACAAACCTAAATACTTCACACAATCTACTACTTCTATATTACTACAATAACAACTATATATGCATTGGTGCTTGTGACAAAATAAATTATATTCATTTCTTAAAAATTCATTTGAAGAGTGATGGTCAAAAATTATTAAGCATTTAGATTTACTACTGTTAATTAAAATTTTATTGTTTGATAACCAATTAGAAATTTTGTCCAGATCTTTTGCAATTTTGAATTTTAATGCCTCTCTGTTATATGCAGAGCACACTAATGCAGTGTCATCAGCATATGCAAATACCGATGAGTACAAGTCCAAAAGATCATTTATGTACACTAAAAACACAATAGGGCCCAACACCCCTCCCTGAGCTGTGCCGTGGTATAATTCTAGAGGACTACTCAAAACTTTGTTTATTTTTACCACTTGCCTCCTACCTTTGCAGAAGGTTTCCAGCCAGGAGAGAGCGAGACCACCAAAACCATAGTGCCTGAATTTTTTCAATAAAATTTCTATGTCCAATACATCAAATGCCTTTTGGAAATCCAGATAAACGGCCATATTGTAACTATAATTATCTGATGGTTTAACAATTGCGGTTACATGCTTTTATATGGCTAGATCTGTACCCCTAACAGGAAGGAAACCATTTTGGTTACTAGAAAACAATGATCTGTTACAAAAATAGTCTAATATCTTATTTTTAATTATTGTCTCAAATATTTTAGCAATGACAATAATCACTGAAATAGGACGGTATGATGACATATCTGAGCTATCACCAGACTTAAAAACTGGTACAACAGAGGCTATCTTAAATTCATCTGGTACTCGTCCTTGATTTAATGATTTTTTAAACATGTTGTACAAAAGAGGAGGAAATATATCTAAGTTACTTTTCACTACAACTATACTTATGCCATCAACTCCTGTACTTCGCTTATTTTTCATTGACTTAATAACATTAACAACATCTTCAAAGGTACAATCAAATTTATCAAACAATATTTCATGCTCATTATTATTATCAATGAACAAATCACACCCAAACGCCTCATGTTTTAATTTAGAAATTACAGTAGTGTAGTATTTATTAAATTCATTACCAACCAAAATTTCATTACCTGCTACATTGACCAACTTATCTGCTATATTCATGACATCTAATGATTTATTTTTATTTTTAACAATTCCTTTAATAACATTCCAGTACTTCCTTGAATCACCTTTACAGTCATCAATCAAGGAAGAATAATAAGCAATTTTTGCTCTCCTAATTTGACTAGTTACATATTTTGAAAAATTATTATATTCATATTTTTAATCTAAGTTGTATTTATTCCTAGAATAAGTCTTATATAAACTATTTTTCCTATTAATTAATCTAATTAGGCTATCTGTAACCCACTCTTTTCTTCTTTTATTTTTACTATTTAATTTTTTGAGGGTACAAGAAGCTAAATAACAATCATTATAAATTTTATAAAAATTATTTACACTTAAATCGATATTATTTACACTATACACATTATTCCAGTCAGCCAACTGTAATTGCCTTCTAAACATTGCGTTATCTACTATTCTACAATATTTTGGATGCTCTACATTTTTTAAAAACTTGATAAAGAAATATGCAAAGCATAATAATCAGTAATATGCACCATTACAACATTACTTTCAACATTAATATTTTTTGTGCTTCTTACAAGGACATGATCTAAACAGGATTTACTATTATTAACAATTCTGGTAGGTGTATTAATTAAACTTTGAAAACCGAATGATGAAATTACATTTAAATATTCCTTACAGGAATTATTATTTTTAAGAAGACAAACGTTTAAATCCCCTACAATAAGTGTTGGATTAATTGACTTATTTAAAAGTGTTTCAAAATCTGCTCTAAATCGATTAAATGTGAATTTACACTGTCTGTAAACACCATACAAAGAGATCTGGAGTTTCTTATTATTGTGCATGACATCGTAGACAATGTTGATTACCTCGGCTGTGGGGAGCAGGATCAGCTGATAAGAGTAGCGCAGCGATGACTCCACGAACATACAGACACCGCCCGCCTGTCCATATGGCCTTGGCTGCAACAACATGTCATATCCTGGCAGCTGATATTTATTCTCCTCGCCACTTTTAATCCAAACTTCCGTGAGAACAATTAAATTATAAGTTTCTGGTAAACTTTGGAGATAAATATGTAATTCGTCAAAATGTTTTATAATGCTTCGAATATTAAGTAAAAAGATTCTAAATGTATTTACACTGTTATCAAAAATTGTTTTATTTAAATTAGGCATCTAGCGTGTTATAATGTCCGGTTATTGCTGTCTTGCCCTGCCTCACACATTACGACACTGCTGACTGCCCTTGCACATTAACCAATAATTTGTTAATCTGTTCCAGCGAGGTTACACGTATTCTGTTCCCATCTTCATTCCTCTTGACAAATATTTTTCCCTCTGGTTCAGACATATTTCCAGCCACGTTCCCTCAGCTTTTTTGCATTAAACAGTAAGTTTTTATTGAAGGGAGTTAAATGTTCGTTTACATACACATTGGTCACTGGTGTTCCCTCTTCAAAATCAGTAGATTTTTATCTTGATTTTCTTACACTTATTTAAGAACATTTCTCGACTTTGCCTGTTTGAGAACTGTACTACGAACTGTTTGAGGCTTAGGACCCCGATCACGCCTAGTTGGTATTCTATGCATAGCTTGAATATCATGGGAAAGATTTAGTGGTACTTCTACAACTTTTGAAAGTTTCTGCGTAACACCATTAATATTCTCATTATTTACTTCTGGGACTCCATCAATTTCAATATTCCTGTTTCTGTTGTACTGTTCCAAATCATCTAATTGAGTTTTACACAGGGCAACTTCCTTTTTGAGTTTTTCATTTTCTCTGACTAAATCGGCTTTGGAATCCTAAGCCGTGTGTGTGTGTGTGTGTGTGTGTGTGTGTGTTTTCAAAGTTCAAAAAAAAAGTTCAAAAATGCTTTATTCTACAAAAATTTTGTTTTACATATATGGGCATTACATTATACCATGCGCTCAAGCGCGTGCGGGATGACAAATCATTATTATTGTTCAATATTGCAAACTGTTTATGAGCCAGTCTTTTGCAATTCATTACATTACAGCATTAACAAACATTACATTATTCTTAATATTTTCAACAGCACTAATCTGACATAATGAACACTGAAATTATCAACAACCCAAATACATACCAAGATCTACAATAGTGTTCCCTAATTTAATTCTCCTATAAACTTCTACTTTCTATTACTTTACTTCAATTTACTCACCACACTTCATTTATATTAATTTTATATTTTTAACAAAGACCATCCACCTAGACTGTATAAATCATTGATAGATTTATAAATAAACAAAACCAATTTTTAACTATTTTGTAACAATAATTAACATCTTATAAACATCTAGGAATTAATAACAATAATATAAAACATTATTTCCAATCAACAACAATAAACTTTAAATAAATAACAATAACATATAACAATCTTAAGATCTATTTAACGAAAATATACTTTGACCAAACAACAACAATATATATACATCTCCACGTAACAAAAGCAAACCAGAAATATAAATATATACAAAAGAAGTAAAAACAGTAAGTATGTGTTTATTAAGAAATATTCATGCAAAATATTATGAATATTCCACGATATATTGACGCGCTTTCATTTTTACCTTCGGCTTTGTTTCAAAATAAATCGCATTGCCAGAAAACTCCACAAAACCATTAAACATCTTTGGTCCCAAGTAGTAGAATTGATGCCTGTTCCTTTCTTTCCTCATATCAGGTACTTCTAATATTATATTTTAGTGCAGACCGTGTAGTCCTAACATTTTCTTTAATTTTAAATTGATGTAAGTGTTTATGTACATACATTATTATACTGTACACATAAATCTGATTAAAAGTGAATATATTTTGTTCAAAAAACAAGTGGCTTACTCTATCCATTTGTCTTAGCCCATATAATATTCTAACAGCATTTCTATGAGATATGATAACAGGTTTTAGCAATGTATGAAAGGCCCCACCATAATGTATTATACCATATTTAAGGGTACTCTCTAACCACGAGCTATATAGGTTTTTGAGTTGCTCCAAACTTAGATAATTTCACATATGGTATAGAGAGTAATTTATTTTATTTAATTTTTCCCCTAAAATATTTATATGATGGTTCCATTTCAAATATTGATCCATGTGGAGTCCAAGATACTTAAAATAGTCAACAAACTCAATATTAGCACAGTCACATCTATAAATACAAGTGTGTCTATGATCAGCGCAAATTAAAATAATTTTGAATTTCAGTTTTTTCTTTGTTTTGATCAAAAAATGAGATTAATTTCGATTTTGAAGCATTAATAAGCATTTTATTTTCTATTAACCAATCTGAAATCTGTTTTAAATCTTTGTCTAATCTTATTTTTAATATATCTTTATTGTATGCTGAGCAGACCAACGCTGTATCGTCTGCATATGCAAACACGTTAGAAAATAGTTTTAGCTCTAAGAGATCATTTATATACAACAAAAATACCAATGGTCCAAGCACCCCTCCTTGAGCCGTTCCATAATTTAATTCTAACACATTACTCAATACTCCATTTATTTTAACTGTTTGTTTTCTTTGTTTGGAAAAAGATTTTAACCATAAAAGAGCAGCACCACCGATTCCACACCGTCTGAATTTATTTATTAATATATTTATATCCCACACGTCAAACGCTTAAGAAAATCAAGGTACAAAGCAATTGTATACATATTTTTATCTACCGAGCTAGCTATAGAACTTACATGTCTCTCTATGGCCATATCTGTCCCTCTAGCTGGTAAAAAACCATATTGATTCCTGGAAATTAAACCTCTCTCGGTTAAGTATAAAAGTAATTTCTTCTTTATTAACGATTAAAATAATTTAGCAATTGTGCTAATCAGAGATATAGGTCTGTATGAGGATACGTCCTCCCTGCATCCAGACTTGAAAACAGGCAAAACTGTGGCAATTTTTAATCTGTCCGGAAATACCCCCTGTTGTAATGACTTTAAAAAAATATCATATAGGAGCGGTAAAAATATTGTTACATTTTTCTTTATTGCAATACTATTAATCCCATCTAACCCAGTACTATGTTTACTTTTCATATTTTTTAAAGCCTCAAGTACTTCATTGTAACTTATACTAAATTTATTTAAATATATTTCATAATCTGTATAATGTTCAAAGAAATCATCACTGCCGAAGTCATTACTCTTTAACTCTTGGACGGCATTTACAAAATACTCATTAAAAGTATTGGCAAACAATAAACGCACTATCTTCAGATACGTGAAGCAGTGTGCCATTTATTCTTATCGTATTTAGTGTTGCTTTCCTGGACCTTAAAATCTTTTTTATCAATATTTTTTGTATCCCCATGGCAGTCCCCTATCAAAGATGAATAATACTTCCTCTTCGTTTCCCTAATCTGCTTTGTTACAACCTTTGATAATTTTTTATATTCCGAATTTAAAAATAAATTACTTTTATCTTTCGCATACATTTTATACAATTTATTTTTTCTGTTCATCAAACGTAGTAAGTTATCATTTACCCATTCACATATTTTCCTATTTTCACTGTTTAC
>NW_025776762.1:0-35000 GCF_021130785.1 Homalodisca vitripennis | reverse complement strand
CATCATCATTGACAAAAACAGGCGTCCAATCAGTACGCATCAATAGTGTACGCAACTTTTTATAATCTAAACATTTGTATAAGGATGATTTTTGAGTAATGTTTACATTAATTGACACTTTAACATCCAATACCCAATGGTCAGTTATACCTGCAGGAATAACATCACAGCTAAATTTTACATTCTTTGTGTTTCTAACTAAGACATGATCCAAAGAAGAAGAGACACCA
Organism: Homalodisca vitripennis; assembly: GCF_021130785.1. Lineage (NCBI taxonomy): Eukaryota > Metazoa > Arthropoda > Insecta > Hemiptera > Cicadellidae > Homalodisca > Homalodisca vitripennis. The sequence goes on along the minus strand of NW_025776762.1, from coordinate 34,770 downwards.
TTACAAACCCTAGTAGGTGACTTGACATAGTTTTTAAATCCATAAGAAGAATACATATCAATGTATTTTTTGCCAGAGCCTGAATTTCTTAATGTACATATATTTATGTCACCTATTATAACAGTTGGGTCAACTTTGTTATTTAATATACTGTGAAAATCTGTTTCAAAAGCTGCATAAGTATGTCTACAAGAACGGTAAATGCCATAGAGTGAAAATTTAAAGTGATGGTTGTTAATGGAGACAGGTAGAATAACATTAATTATTTCAGCTGTAGGAAAGCAAATAAGCTGATATTGATAATATAGGTCAGAGTCCATATAGATTATTACCCCACCAGCTTGATTATGTTGTCTAGGTTGTAGATGCATGTTGTAGCCAGGAATATTGAATTTAGTCTCTTCATCACCCTTACACCAGACTTCACTAAGGATTATAATGTGATAGTTTATATTTTGTGATTTTAAATATATTAAAAGTTCATCAAAGTGCTTACGTATGCTTCGAATGTTTATGTGAAAAATATGTAAGTCCTCTAGGTTATTTACCACCATAACACACATTTTAAATGTATAATACATTAACAAGCTACTGATAGAAGCTATTCAACTAGAGTTCAGTAGTTTTTTTATGTCAGTTTGAGAGAATATCTGGATGATTCTAGTTGTATCTGTCTTCCTAGTAAAGATTTTACCATCCCTTATCCACACATACTTATAGCCCACGTCCCGTAACTTTTTTGCCTCGAATAGAAGTTCTTTGTAGAATCCAGTTAGGTGTTCATTTACATAAATTTTAGTGTCAGGGGCATTAGGTACAAAGTTTGTAGACTTGAGACAAGCCATATTATCCTTGCTTTTTGCTTTCGCGAGCACTGAATTTCGTTTTTGCCTATTTGCAAATTGTATCACTATGGGCCTTACACCCGACTTACGTTTTGTAGGTACCCTATGCGCCGCCTGAATGTCAGTTGCATAGTCAATAGTCTCATTTAATAACCCTGATAACTTATTCACGACTTCAGGTATATTTTCTCCCTCCAGTTCTGGTATGCCTATAACTTCAATGTTTTTGTTACGACTATATTGTTCCATGGTTTCTAATTTAACCTTCAGGGAGTTTATTTCTTCAGTAAGGTGTTTATTTTCGAGCATGATATTTTCATGATGCTGCTCAACCTGAGAAAAACTCTAGGCTACTCAAATAATCAGATACCTGAATCTCATAAGTATCGATCTTAGCAGAAAAAAATTGTAGGGAAGTTTTTAAATTCATCAATATCTTTTTTTAACTCCTTGGTATGTAAAGCTAGTTGTTTAATAATAGTTTCTTCCATTTTAATCAAAAACTCGGACTGCATTTGGGATATTAACTCAGAAACGTCCTTAGTGTTACCTGTGCTAGATGTGCAGGTTTTACACTTCCAAGCATTTCTTCTCTTTTCACCCATTCGATTCCAAGTGGTTTCAGCAATATTAGCACACTCGAAATGCAACTTGCACTTATTAATGGAACACAAAGCAAAATCATTATCTTCTGGAATTGGATCCTCACAAATTGAACAAATCATAATTAATTAAAGTTTGAGGTTAAGTCAGGAGCAAAAAATAGACAGGTCAAATCACCACCTCTGCCAACTGCCAACTGTGTGTGTGTGTGTGTGTGTGTGTGTGTGTGTGTGTGTGTGTGTGTGTGTGTGTGTGTGTGTGTGGTGTGTGTGTGTGTGTGTTGTGGTGTGTGTGTGTGTGTGTGTGTGTGTGTGTGTGTGTGTGTGTGTGTGTGTGTGTGTGGTGTGTGTGTGTGTGTGTGTGTGTGTGTGTGTGTGTGTGTGTGTGTGTGTGTGTGTGTGTGTGTGGTGTGTGTGTGTGTGTGTGTGTGTGTGTGTGTGTGTGTGTGTGTGTGTGTGTGTGTGTGGTGTGTGTGTGTGTGTGTGTGTGTGTGTGTGTGTGTGTGTGTGTGTGTGTGGTGTGTGTGTGTAGTCACAGGCCACAATTCTCTCTGTTGTCAAAACCCTTCAAGGAATAGTATTTTCTAAAATATATGTTTTCATCACAAGGAACATTTATTACAGTTGATATACAGGCAAGACCTTAAAATTGTTTGGTCTGTGCGAACGTGATCCTAACAATACACATGGTCCGCTGGAATGATGTTTATAACAGACACTTCTAATGAGCTCACCGTAAGAGCTAACCGTTGATAACAAAGGTTTCCGATAGGTGAAGAAAGAGGAAGGAATCTATAGGTATATATTTTATATACTCATGTCACACTTTATAACACATGTCACATACATATACCATCACCATTCAAAACTTGTTAAACCGAAACTTCCACGCGGTGAAAATCAAACCGTTATTAATGATATCTGTTTCGTAAGCCTATGCAGTTAACTTAAATTATTCATTATGTTCATAGTGTTAGAATGTTTTTAATTACTATAATATAAAACGATGAAATTCACTCAGGCAGGATTAGAAGCTTAATTTTTAGTAATCAAATTTAAAAATTAAATCATTTATATAAAGTTTACTCCGCGACTCATGATTTATTACTTACAGTTATAAGAGTTTTAAAATTTCATATGAAATTTTTATTTGAAATAGCTCATATAATTATTAATAATCAAAACTTTTTCCAAATATCTCTTAATGTAGAATTCAGATTCAACATTAAGCATTATTTTGTAAGCACTACACCTATAAATTATACAATGTTTTCGAGATACCTTAAGAATGTGTAGAAAAAGGAAAAATTCTAAACTTACAAAGGATTATTACTATGTAGCATTTAACAATTGTTATCGATGATTATATCATAGTCGTTAAAATTATCGTTTTATAATAAAATTAAACGATAAAACTACATGTTCAACCTGATGGCTGACTAAATACATACACTTTGGGTTTATTACTTTTTTAAGTCCCACACTTAAGTAAATATTTATTATTAAATTCTTTATTGTATATATAATCAATAGTGTGATATGGACTCTCCCTATAATTTAAAAATGTAAAACAAGTACACAATTTAATTGTAATTTTCAAGATAAAGTGAAATTACGAAGGTTATTTAAAAAATGTATACAGTGGCTTCCAAACCAAGGTTATTATTATATTACCAAGTACACGAAAAAAGATAATCACATTTTATTTCACAAACACAGCAAGTATATTATTTGTAAATGTAATAAATATGTGGTATTTAATTTGAAGTATATTAAATTCCCTGTATTAGAACGAAAATATAACTTGATATTTTCACTTGAACTTGTACCTCATTAGTTTAAAATATGTCAAATATAAAGTAAAAAACCTATATAGTTAGATATAAAGAATAATTTATTAAAGTTTGTTGCTTATTGTTTTATTCAAAATGCTAATAAGTTTGTATTTTTTAGATTCTTCGCTTTTATTGTAATTTTTCTATACCTATGATCTATCGGTTTAGATAGGGCCGATACGTATATAGTTATTTAAATATTTTATAACTAAACATAAACAAGGATGTAAGTTGTGGACTACAAATACCAACCTAGGTTAAACATCAACGAACAAAAATTTCAACAACACACTGCAATTAACTTGAGAGAAAAACTATAAATATAGCTATAGCCTTCCTACATATATCTTAGTGAGTTTAATATCAGTTCCTAATACGCGCCATATGTACTGTTACAAGTAATACATCATTACCTGTTTATAATGAAATACTAGAGGCCGTTGTGACTTTATAACTTGCAGTTCCAACTGAAGACTAGCCAGGAAAATTCATATCGGTGTCAACATTTTCCTAATATCGTTTAAATTTGTTATATATAGCCATTGAATAAGTCTCTATTTGAGCACCTTAAATCTACTAAACTAGTCTCGTGGGTTCAAATATACTACAGCACCATTTCGCACATCGTTTACAGTCAATATTTAAACATTCTATGTATAATATTTATGTGCGATATTAAGTCCACCTGAGTGATCGCAGCTTTCAACAAGTTTTCACGAATGGTTATGAAACATGAAAGATTTCGTCTTGAGTGCAGGACTCGTATACCGTACTGGTAATTTTAATAGGTACTTTATCAATACTAAGTATAATAAAAATTATCATTAACGGTGCCCAGATTTTTTATAGATTATCGTATTAGGCGGTGAAAGTTTCAAACCCAATTCTTAGAGACCACGTAGGAGGTAGGACGAACACGTGTTAATATTTCCTTGTAGCTCAGTTTTGTAGATTCAAGGATTTAATGATGATGTGAATTATTATTACTGTCGCTATTGTCATAAATTTCTGCTATTCGTTAAAAACACGTTAAAAACTCGAGCTTAGCTGTAGAATTCATGTTGGGCCTTAATAGCAAGTTATTACAATTCTGAATGTTACTGCAAATTTTCATAGAAAAGTATCAACAATTTCCAAGTTTATTCTGCTTAAATTTACTAAGTAGATCTATTGTTTCTGATTGGTACTGGTTTTACATGTTAGAAGTTTTCCTAAAACAAGGATTATTTAGTTTTTTATATTATCATCAAATATGTTTTACGGTAATATTACTTTGTGTCTTAACGTAACCCAAATACTTGCTGTATAATTTACTTTGTTTTCTCACAAAGAAATTAGAAAGTAAGTATTATATTTCAAACAGAGAGCTTATTTTAAAATAAAGATTGTTAGTGTTTACACAGCAGTATTTGGAATTAAACAAACTGTCTTTAAACTCTTGTCTGATATTCTAATATTCTGTTCCTTAGGTCCTAAATTAATTAAATACGATGAAGAAACTGGTTTTATATAAGAGTATGGGTTTAAAGAGAATTTAAAAACGAAAAGTAACAAATAAATCATGTGACGCGCTTCTTTCCAACAGTTTTTTCTATTTTTTTATTATTATTATTTACAAGTTATTACAAGAGAATTTTGAGGCAAAACATTATTATAGAAGTTTTTCCAACGTTAGCTTCTATATTTAGAGGACTGGAGCCGGTCCTCTTCTTCAAGTATAAAACATTAAAAAATAACTTTAAGAGAGCACAAAGATTTTTACTCAGTACGTCAAGAAAACAAAATATTAACATAATATGGGGCATATGAAAATAGTGCAGACTCTCAAAACGCAATGTTTATTATAACGTAACTGTCAGCGATAGGGAAAATATTAGTAATAATGTTAATAATGTAATATATATATATTCAATATTAAGTTAATGGTGCTATTCTAAGCGAACCAAGTGAAGTAGCAAATAAATTTAATAGTTATATTTATACCAGAAGATGTTACAGTACGTAGGTTTGACGATAAACAAAATACATTTAAATTGCTCGACATGATAATGATGTACTTGTTTTTCCATAGCGCAATCTATTTTTATAGAGCCTATCAAAGAATACCAATTTATAAGAATTTTTGAGTCCCTAAAAATCGAATATAAAACAGTGAATCACAGAATATTAAGTGAATTTCGAGAGATAAAGTACTAAATATTGTGTAAATATTTTATTTTTTAAAAAGTCTACCAAATAATAATATAATTCTCAAGTTTCCTAACTTTACCTTAATTGGTTCAAAAGATATAATACAAAAACACACACACAGACAGATAGACGGAAACTGAAGATTTTATGAAAGTTTTTGAAACTTTTTATGTGTAGAACAAAATCCCATAGTATGGGAAGACTTTTTCTGAACACACAGTGTATGATTTTAAGAGAGATGTCAAATTAAGTATTATACATGGGAGTTCCGTTGTTCGTCATCATAAAATATTAACAATCTTGTTCTAGACATGTTCTTAACTGAGATTTTAAAATAATGCTTTAGAGATTTTGAGTAATGAGTAAAAAAATATTGAATGTTTCCTCGATTCAACATAGCTATTGACACAGTATTTATAAATGTTGGAAATGAAGTGTCGCAAAGACGATTTATAATGCATAACAAAGATTTAATACAAGCTTCTAACTAAGAAATTACGGTCATAATCTGGAGTTCACATTATCTAAATTTTAAGAGGGCATACATTCTTTCTATCTTATAAAGCAAATACATTTATAGAATCTGTAGGATTTTTCTTTAAAATTTTTTTATGCCAACTACTCCATCGCGATACATTATTATTTTAAAGTTGTATTTATTATTGCTTGAAGAATACTTGGAAGCTTTTCATATTGTTCTACATAGTTCAACGTGTTTCTAAAATTATGTAAAGTTTACAATTGAAGATGGTATTGAAGATGAACTAATTTCACAATTTTTTATAAGATGCATGTAAGGGGTGACAGATCTAGTTAGCACCGTATATTTAAAACATTAAATATTATTTGTATTTTGATCGTTCATTTCAAAATATATGATATCCGTGTTTATGGACCCTTAAATCAGATGAAATCAAATTCATCTGAGGCTCCACGACCTTTTTTTGTTATTTTTTAACTACAATTGAATGCATTCTACTACCGTGAATTTTAAATTCAGAATCTTCTATATCACACTATGAGTTGTGTTATGCCCTTGCACCACTTGCACCATGAATTGAATTAAGAATTATATTTATTCACATATCTGTAAATTGTATTACTGTTTTACTCCTAGATATTTGTACTGGTCTACTCGCTCAATGATGCCGCACCCACAGGAAACAGCCCGCGGATCACCACAGGAGTGCAACCTAAGTACCACTCGAACCGGTTCGTTGTTAGATTTGGAAAAGATTGGTAGATGTTTAGTCTTACTTATATTTACAGTTAATGTATTATTTTTAAACCAATTTTTAATTTTAGCCAGGTCGCACGTTGCCATGCTATAAGTCTCCTCCCACGTAGAGCCAGCAGAAACCAAGACAGCATCGTCCGCAAAGAGGAAGATGCTGCCAGATATGTTTAATTTTGAGATATTATTTATATCCGTTAAAAATAAGAGGGGACCAAGAGAACTGCCCTGTATAACCCCATAATTTATATCAGCCACTCTTACTGCCGTTTATAAACACAAAATGAAGGCGAGAATGCAGGTAGCTGACGAACCATTCTAAAGAAGTACCTTCAATCCCAATAGTTTTTAGCTTAGAAATTAGTTTTGTCCTATCTACTGAGTCAAAAGCCTTTTCCAAATCTAGAAATGTTAGAACTACAAGATTCTTACTGCCACACTTCTCAGTTACGGTCTTATTAAAATCAAACAAAGCGCCACCAGTATTTTTACTTCTTCTAAAGCCATATTGGCAGTCAGCGTTTATGTGTTCACGTTCTAAATACTCCAAAAGTTGAATTTTCACACATTTCTCCCATAATTTTAGCTATATTTGATAATAAAGATATTGGTCTAAAGTTACTCGTTACTACTTTCGCTCCAGATTTTAATATTGGAATTACTTTTGCGATTTTAAAAATATCAGGAAATTTTCCAATAAATTGAATCCTGGAGTACTGTACATTCGTAAATACCTCAAATAACTAAGTCAATGCAAGAACATCTGATGAAATAATCTGTTTGAACAACTCTTTATTCAAAATTTATATTTTATTTTTGTAATTACGGTTAAGAATATCTCTAAGTAAAGTTTTATTGATATTTTTCATTTGATAATGGAGAATAAGAAAACCTTTCATGCCATCTAAAACCTTAACTGAAGACAATTTTTCCTATACATTTTCTTCATAGTTCAAAGAACTGCAAACATTATTTGAAGTTTTCAATTGGTATTACAGATGGTTCTCAACTTAAACCTCAAAAATGAAGTGGGTTAACTATATTAACAGTTTCAGTAACGTATATAATTAAGTATTTTGTGTACGCATGTTCATCGTTTATAATATGATAGTCAGTTAAGAGTGGATTGTAGTATTAATACAATAAACAATTGTTAACCTCTGCTACCAACGCTTGTGCTACTCACTTCTTGGACATATAATGAAGCTATTAGTCTGATAGGTTGGTTTAGTCAAACACTTCGTTTAAACCTAATCTGCTATATCGTCTTCGAGTTAAACAAAATCGTATAGCTATTCTTCATAACTAGGCCTTGAACCAAGTTCTGTCAAATTCTTCTGTAATGAATAGCAAAAAACTCTTCGTAATTTTTATACATATTCTATTTGTTATAAAGTGAATAAATAAGGATAGTCTATTGATTTATTAAACATGACATTACGATAACGTTTTTATGTCTTATTTAATAAATCGATATTTTAAAAAATCCGTACACATAGCCTTGAACTACATTAGAGATTTTGTAAATACAAATACACTTCCTTGCAATCTTCATTCTAAAAACGAATGCTGGTAAGTTTGGACCCCATGAAGATTTTATACAGAGTGGAGGAATGATGGGATCTCTAGGTGAAGGTTACTACTAAAGGTTATTATGATATAGATAATAGAATTATACGGAAAGTCGGAGAACCAAGTATATAGGAAAAAATGCTGTTAGTTTAAATTACATGAAAAACAATAGTTTGGTAAAGTCAATAAATGGTAACGTTGAAACGTAATGGAAATTTTACACTAATCTTTTTACCTAATGATGTTGTTACAAAGGAATGCGTGCAAAATCATAATATAAACAAGTCAGCAGAAGATAAATTATGATATGCAAAATAAATTGATACATAGTGTGGATGGTCCAAAGTCTCTAAATGACGCTGATACAGTAATATTTTTTTAAGGGTTTCGTTCCTCATTCCTCAAGATGTACATCATTGGGATCTTATTGACAAATGGTTAGCAACATAAGAGATTCACTATACGCATGTGAGGGAGTAAATTAGAGCACACTTTATAAAATAACACTAACTACTAACAATGAAAGTAACCATGACCCATTAGGTTTAAAAGTAATAAATTAGGTATATATATATATATATATATATTATATATATATTATATATACCTATAGACTTTATATCTTCATATATATATATATATATATAATATATATATATATATATATATATATATATATATATGAAGATATAAAGTCTCAAAAGATTTGTATCCGGTTGTTGATCAGAAGTCTTCTTACGAGGCTCATACAAGGTTCAATAATTTCAAAATTTCTAGCGACTGTTTACTATTACAAAAATGTAAATCTTTTATTGGTGGAGATGATTCTTATCTCTTACTTTGGTGAATGTCACTCTCACTTGCTATGATACTTCAATGCTTTGGATATTGCTTGCTATATCCAAAGCATTTGTGATACATAATTTACTCATGTTTAGAATTTATTGCTTAGTGTTGCCAGTCATTATTTCAACATTATTCAATTTAGGTGATATAAAAAGCACACTTTCAGTGGTGAACTGAGTAGCTACTGATTTGCCTTCTCGTTGTTGCATTTCACAAAGTATATTTTTGAGATATAAAATACAGTACATTCTATATATTATGTCTACTTCCTGTCCTGTTTGCGTTAAAAGAAGTCTTAGATACAGAAGAAGGCTTGTGCTGTGATGCCGAGTGTGAGAGATGGTTTCACAGAGAATGTGTGAAAATGTCTAAATCTGAATACCAACGATTTAGCAACGACAACAATATAAAATGGTATTGTCATAGAACTGACTGTAAAAAGACGCTGGCAAGCCCAATAGATGCCAAGCTGGATACCATTCTCTCTAAATTGTCCTCCCTTGCCACTAAAACAGAATTCTCAGAAGGACTAAAAACTTATAAAACAAGACCTGGAATATGGCTTGGCCTATGTTGAATCTGAAATAAGCACTATCAAGTATAAACAGGTAGCGGGTAGTGATCAGCTTTTTGAAGATGTTTTTATCCGAATGCAACGATCGTAATCGACGTGCCAAAAAATGTTATTGTATATAACATCCCCGATTCAAACACAGTCTCAAAAACTGCGGATGCCGTTTTTGTCCAGGATTTTCTAGCTCATTTGAAATCTAATGTTCAGTATTCAGATGTTCGTCATTTTAGATTGGGGAAAAAAGCACAAATCGTCCTCTCATGCTTTGTATGCCGTCTGAAGGCACTGCTATTCATATTTTCAAAAACTTCAAGGAAAATGATGTTCCTAATAGCATGCGTGGAATATCAATCTCTCATGACCGCACTCCTCGAGAGAAAAGACATCTGAAGACTCTTCGTGCCACCTTAAAGTCCAAACAGGATGCCGGTGATACTTCCCTAACGATTAGATATAAGAATGGAAACGCCTTCTATTGTGCCAAAAAACGAATAAATTCCAACGGTAAGCAGCAGCATGTTTCTCTGAATGTTTACTGCCAAAATGTAAATGGTCTTCGTTCGAAGCTTATTGAGTTAAAAAATAATTTATCTGCATGCCTTGATGATGTTATTCTACTATGTGAAACAAATCTCTCTCCTGATATCCCCGACTCCGAAGTTGTTGGTGATACTGACTTCATTGTTCATAGATGTGATAGGTCTGCTGCTACAAGTCACAAAAGTTCTGGTGGAGGAACCCTACTTGCAGTTCGTAAGAAGCTTATGTCTAAGCGACTATACTCTGGATTCAACATTGAAAGTGTCTTTGCCCTTGTGAAATTAGGATTTGGTTTTGATCTTCTTCTGGCTTGTGTCTACATTCCTCCTTCAAGTCCTCTTTCTGTTTACCGTGAATTCTGTGGATGTGGTTACTGAGACAGTCGAATTGGCAAAATTTCCCAAAGAAGACACTCATTTTTGGAGATTTCAACTTGCCTCCACTTCGATGTCAATTTACCTGTATATGGCCTCCCTCAACATTGCAGCGAATACCTCCGTGACATGTCTTCTCTGCACTCTCTCTTCCAGATAAATCATGTTCAAAACCATAGAGGAGTAACATTGGACTTGGTTTTTCATTCTGATAGTGAGGTGCAGGTTAGCAGGGCTAATGATTGGTTGATTAAACCTGAAATTCAATCACCCTCCTCTGTCCCTTACTCTTGAGTGCTATATGCCTTCTACTTGTGACAACTGCTACAGCGGCTACAACTTGGGGAAATGTGACCTCCCAGCTGCTTTTACAGCCCTACAGGAAGCAGATATGGGATTTATTCACCAGCCGATCTCAGTTGATGAAAAGTTTGATCTTCTGGAAAGTTCCTTAGAGAAAATCGTCAAAAATGCAAGTCCGTTGAAGAAATTTGGTATCTCACGCTTCCCTAGGTGGTTTAATAATGACCTAAAAAATTGCGTTATCGAAAAGAAAGCTGCGCATGCACGTTTCAAGAGAAGTTTCAATCTTGCCCATTATTATAAGTTCTCGAGGCTGAAGGATACTTGTAGGTCGCTGTCTCGTGAATGCCACATTCCATATTTGTCCAATGTTCAATCAAACATATCTTCTAAATCCACGAGCTTTCTGGGGACTAGTTAAAGCTCAAAGAAATACTCCTGATATGCCGTCTAGTCTGCATTTAGATGATGAAGTAGCCAGTGACACAACAAGCATATGTCCGCTGTTCTCCAGTTTATTTCCAACTCAGTCTACTCTCCCTCGTCACGAGTTTCACCTAGCTTTAGCTATCCCGTCTTCGATTCTCTTTGTGTCATAACAACCTCAACAGAAGAAGTTCTCAGCAAGCTTAAGAATCTGGACACTACAAAGGGAGCTGGAATTGACAATATACCGCCATCTATGCTTCATCACTGCCGATTTCTCTTAGCTGAACCCCTCACAGTTTTGTTCAATGAATCACTTAACAAAGGAATCTTCCCTAGCTCTTTAAAGTTGGGCTTCATCATTCCTTTACATAAAGCAAATGATCCCAGCGACATACGGAACTACCGTCCAATCACTATTCTGCCGGCAATTGGCAAAGTTTTTGAAAGTATCGCGGTAGATAGACTGAATCCTTTTCTATCAAAAATAATCCATCCTTCGCAACATGGTTTTATGAAGGGCAAGTCTACTGTCTCCAACCTCCTGCTCTTTCAAGAATATGTTTTTTCTGCTTTTCGCAAGAACTACCAAGTTGATACAGCCTACATCGATATGGCAAAAGCCTTCGACAAGGTCGACCACACAAATCCTTGTGTCTAAGTTGCTGGGTTACGGAGTGGCTGAACCTCTTTTGTCATGGATTTCTAGTTATCTTCAAAAAATTTCTCTTGTCGTGAGGATTGGTTCCACCACTTCCACTCAGTTCTCAACTTCTTCAGGAGTTCCACAAGGTTTTTTGCTGGGACCTTGCCTCTTCAATGTCTTTGTCAATGACCTACTAGACAAATTAACTGTAAAGGCCTTACAATTTGCTGACGACCTGAAGATTTTCATTACTGTGTCTTACACCAGAAGACTCTCAAGAAATTCAAAATAGCCTTTCCGAAATTGAGGATTGGTGGGTGTGTCAGGAATACATGTCTGTAAAATCCCAGTAAGTGCTCTTGTATAACCTATCACCGCATCAAATCCCCAGTCATATACGTATACTCCATTTATGGTACATCCATTCCACGGTCCCAGTGTATAAAAGACCTAGGCGTTATATTTGCCAGCGACATGGGATTTTCTGGACATATAGACCACATCAGTAGCAAAGCAAACAAGATGCTTGGTTTCATAGCAAGGTTCTCCAGAGGCATCGACAACCCTTCTGCTCTTCGCTCTCTGTATTGTTCCCTTGTGAGACAGCTTGTGGAATATGCAAGTCCCGTGTGGTCGCCTTACACTGTTGGCAATAGGACGAGACTGGAGGCTCTACAAAGGCGTTTTCTTCGCTTGTTTGGTGTCCGGCTGGGTTTTGCCTATCTTGATGTGCCTGTGGAGAAACTGTCCAGCAATCTGAACTTGTCACCTCTTGCCCTGCGACGTGGCGTGGGCTGATGTTGTTCTTCTCTGGAAGATAGTGAATGGTCACATGAACTGTCCAGATCTCCTAGCTGAAATCGACCTCAGAGTTCCTGCAAACACAAGATCTCGAGATCTGCTGGGTCGAAGATACCACTCAACGAACTTCGACTTCAACAGTCCTTTCGCAAGGTTTATTCGCCTGGGAAAATCAGGTTGCGTCTGGGTGTGACCTGTTCTTCGATGGACTTCACCAGGTTCGTCGGCAGGCCTCCTCTCTTCTTCTTTCTGTGAAAGACTAGAAATTAAGACCTAGTTAGCTTTAAGCTGTGTTAAGTGCATGTTCATTGTATTATATGTTGTATTTATTTAATTTTCTACTGTTATTTATTAAATGTTATATATTATATTTTAATTTATTAGCACTATTTATTTATGTTCGCTCTTATCAATCTTATAATTTCGTTAGCTAGTTGATTGCTTGTTCCTGTTGCACAGAGAGTTTTTATAAATATTTTTTCGTTTGCGTAATTATTTATTATTCTACTTTTGTTGATATCTACCTATATTTTAGTTGTTTTTTATGTAAGGTACAATATTTATTTAAATCAATTTTCTGAGTTGTTTCCATACTTGAGTAATTATTGTTGTTTGTTAATCTTTATTTTTATTTTTTGTTATGTTTTGGATATTTATAACTTGTTATATCTTTGGATACTTATTATTTATTATCAAATTTTTTTATACCTATTTTGTTACTTTATGTAGATTTTTCATCTGATTGTAATAATTTTTATTTTCCGCTGTATTCTACCATCTATGCTTGTCTTTGTAAATTGGGCTGCTGCCGTTGGAAATAAATAAATAAAATAAAATAAAATTCTCTGGGTATATAGCAAGGGTCCATAGTCAGGTTTCCAAATGGCTAAGAAAGGCAGTGGGAATAATTTTGCCATTTAGCTTACCCGGATTTAGCAATTGTTTTAATGATGATGATTTGAAGACAACTCCTCCATTTTTATATTTTAAAATTTAATACATTATGTTGAGAAAAACCAAAAATTTATTTGTTTGTTTAAATGAGGTCCATCAATATAATACTCGAAGAGCACAGGATATTATTTTACCTTACTCCTGGCTACACAACGCAATAGCTAGTCATAAATATTTGCAAATAAAATGTTTAAAAAACTACCACAATAGTTTTAAAAGCAAAGAACTTCAACCACACTCAACACAACTGCCCAATCCTTTTAATTAAGACCTTTTTATTCATTTGAGACATTTTGTACAAACTGATAAACTTACTTAACTTAATACTTACTTACTTAATTTAATACAAGTAAATGTGGCAGTTTTCACTTTCCGGGTATGGCTTTATTTAGGCTGACCTGCACTGTCAATTTATTATTATTATATTTTTAAAATGTACAAAACATAGTAATTCATCTCTTTGTACAATATAATATACTACACATTTTATTTCTTGGCGTTTTGAATATCAATGAAAGTTGTCAAATGACAATACAGATATTTAGATTCTTTCTTGTTCTTCTTTTTTCTGTAGCATTTTTCTAACTTTATTTTCTTTTTCTTTACTTCCTAAAAGCTTTTATTTAATTTTACCACCATTTTAAATCTAGCTTTTTAAGATAAGTTTTCCCACAAATGTCTGCAAGTACATTTACTTTTCCTAAAACACCATTACCACAGGAAGAATCATAGTCACTTATGTTGATGGATTCCTCATTTACATAATCATTAAAAAAGTGTAATGTGTGGTATTTATATAATCAGAATGAAATACTGAGTCAAATACTAACCAGAAATATTTTTTTCTCAGTCTTCTTTGATTGAGGCAGACGGACAACGTCTAATTCATTTTGGTAGTGTAACCTTGTTACCTTTTTGGCAGTTTTTATATTTGTTTGTTTTATTTTTAAGAATGTAATCAGTTTAAACTTAAAAATTTAATAATTAAAGGTTATTAATATAGAATTACTTTTTTGGGATCAAAGTTTATAATCGTACCCATTCCTTTTGTATGCAGTGATTGGAAAGGTACAAACAAACTAACCTAGCCTACCGCCAACCCTCACACAACCTTTAACACATTTAAACCGGTAACAAAAACACTCATCGCGAGACGGTGATGACTACATACATTATGAATTTTATAAAGCTAATATGGGCTGAAATATAAATGTTATGCATTACAATTAATTTTTTGTTTAAAGTCTGTTACATACCATAGAAGGTTTGAACGGCTAATAGGATTTAAGTAATTTTCCACAGTTTTGTGTTAATAAATAACACTACGTTTTAAGATCTGCAATCTGATCCCTTCCTTAGGAGAATAACTAACTTAACTCATAACTACAATCTAGGTTAAAATGAACAAATCACACCAGAGCTGTGTGGAGTCTAGTCCGTTGTCACTGCACAAGATGTAAGCACAAGTCACGAGCAAGGGAAGTGAAGCTCACAATCACGCGTAACATCACAGGTGAAAGTGGTATACTAACAAGAAAATCAATTTTCGTTACTTTCTTTGACTTCGCGCCGTGTCATCTGAAACAATGAGACAGGAAGGCGATGGTCAGGAGGAAGGGATAGACCAGTAATGGTAGCCGCTTCCGGCCCTCTACACTGCTGTCTCAACCCCTCACACCCCAGGTCATTTGTCATTCGGGCTATGGCCAGGAGGAGTGAGTGCCTTTTTTTCAGTAGGGGGGCTTTGGTCAGCCCCTAGCTGGAACGGTGGGCATTGCAAAGTTAGCATCACGAGTCATTGGAATGCTCTGTATATCATCTCTGATCAAATATCACAAAGATTTCTCTTAGAAAAAACCCTTCAGTATTATTTTACCAGGTAGGGTTTGTCAGATTGAAAGAAACCTCCTCCATCAGCAGAGCCAGAATAGTTTACTTATGGTTTTAAAAATAAAGTGGCACAGGCGCTGAGATTGTGGGAGTGATGCCATCCAGAGAGCTGACGTTCCTAAGGGTCCTTATGCCACAGTTTTTCAACCAGAAGTTTAAAACATTATGGAATGTGGTGTGAAAATCTTTGTCTGTATGACGATTAGCATTTTATGAAATACCCAGGTTAGCATTTAAGTCGTTGGAATTGTGTGCATTCAACTCCAAATTTGTCTGGGACTGTTGGAGAATAAGAAAGCTGAATGTTTGTTGGATGTTTAGTCATAAGGGTGTATGTCTGCGAACGATAGAGCTGATTCACGGCTAACTTAGGCTGAGCGCCCAGCATGACTGTTACTAGGTGTAAATCCTTAAAGTGTAAATCCTTGGGCTGTCTTAAAGTGGGTTCACGCTGAACATGAGAGAAGGTGGAGGATGCATCCGGAAATGACAATAAGCAGAAATGGTACCATAGCCGCCATACCCTAGGTGGCTACTAACAGGATACTGTATGTACTACATAGTTTAATCATTGAAAAAGTGTATACTTAAATAAACTAAAAGTTTTTTGAATGCAACTATTATTTGAGGTGTTATTTTAATGGGGAAAACTCAAGGAAAGTTCACTATCCCGTGTTCTCTCCTTCCGTAGATCGGTGTGTTTTTGGGTTGTGGGTCTAATTACGGGACATGGTCACCTAAAGGAAGCATCTTCACTGAGTCGGAAGGATCCGCTCTGTAGAATGTTTTGATAAGCAGAACACCTGCTCTTTAACTGTCCTGTAATGACAAGGGAGCACTACGCGATCTTTGGTAGTGTGGATAAGGGTGGAAAAATTCCCCCAGGAGGACGTGATCGGTTGTTTTCGGTGGCTTTTAAGAACTGCTGAAAACGTAAACTGGTTTGGCTTCATAGTATAATTCTGGGGTGTGCAGAAGGCCCCCTATAGCCCTTAGGGCATGGCAATTGACCACCCCTTTGAAGAAGGAATAAGAAAAAATATCTACATTAAACTTATGAGTGACTGTCCATGGAGAGTAAAAAAAAGTAAAAAAAAGGAGCGATATAATGTTTGTTTAGTACTGCGTATATTTTGTTCCGTGTATAAAGAATATGTTTCATAATTTTTAAGTATATCTCATCAAGATACTTGTAACAATATCGTATCACATATATCGTAACTTAAGTCTATTCATGCCTGATGCACTTTACATTTAATGTTGTTCTTCAGAATATGATATACTCGTACATATATATATACAATATTATTATAAATTTATAATATGTATTACATATGTATATATATATAATGTATATATACGCATATATATATATATATATATATATATATATATATATATATTATTCAATATAATATAACATCTTCACTGCTATACTAAGTGATCTTGACCAGTCATATCGGTTATGGTATATAATGCACTAACACGACTACCAAACAGAACGTGTTAGTCATATGACATCTATACACTCTGATATGACTATTTAACAGATTCCCTATTGTATATCTTAGCGTCATGATTCCGTTTGTCAAGCCGTTTATCTTCTATTCCCTCTCGATTTCTGCGGATTCTCTAGTTTCACTATACCGCTATTCATAATTACCTCAAATACATAAGTACAACCTAAGTATGTAATTGGCAATTACAATTAATAGATAATGATTTTTTATTATTGCTTTCAAGTTATTTTAAACAGGTCCCACACATTTGCGTAGCTACCTTGGGTTACACTCGGTGCGGAAGTTGGTGGTGTCACCCCATCGAAAGTAAATAGCAATAAGTTTTATATGATAAAGATCATGGATCATTTATTATTATTTATAATATTGAAGAAATAGCAAAACAATAATAACTAAGACAGAAAATGAATTGTTATAAAAATAAAAATTTCTTCATTCTAGCTTTGACAGCTGCAAACTCAGCAATAACTTCATCGAAATTTATATTTTGTATTGCCTCGTGTTCGATGGCTAATATACTAAGATTGCTGAGCAGCTATCGGGTTATTGTTGCCCGCAAATAGTTTTTTATTAATTTTAGTTTACTGAAACCCCTCTGACATGAAGCTGCGTACACGCAACAACACACTTCTCGAAACAAGTGAGAATGTTACAACTGAAACGTCAAAGATCGCGAGTATGGGACGGGGAATCTATCACGACAGTGTCTGGCTCTTTTGCGCGAATCCCCGAATTATACATAGAGTGCTGGTGGAGGAATCCCCGAAAAAGAAATTTTATGCTAGTGATTTATTATTATATTTTTTTTTGTTGCACATTGTTCTTAAAGTTGAGAGAACGGGTGGGTGTCACCCCAAAAAAGGTGCGACCCGCCTCCGCCGCCCATCCCTTTGCTACGCTACTGGTCCCACGTGTTTCTGCAATACAATAATAGCATATTTAAGAATACACATATAAGTTTGATTATTTTTACGACAACGTTTTTATATATTAATTTCAATTTTATTAAGTGTAAAAAACGTGTATTAAATGTATTATTAATAAAAACTGTACAATAGAGTATGGGAGGAGCTGACAGAACGTGACGAAAGTCTCGCCAAACAATCCTGCAGGGTAATTTCTTCACAGTTTACTCGATGTTTACTTCTTTTTAAACGTGATTTTAGGCCTGAGTCTGAAACTTCATCATTTGTAAAGTTTCTGATCCTGCTAAATTTGTATTTTATATCTCAGCTACACAAAAATATTTCCTTAATAATGTACAGTATGACACTGTTTCATGTGATTGTTACTGCATTGAACAGAAAGACATGTATTGCGTGAAGACCGTTGTTACTTGTGTTTTGCAGAGTTTACAGTTGTTACTCTCTATATACTGAAGTCATCCTGCCTGTTGATTAAAGTCCAACCCTCGCGAATCAAATTGAGGGTTCATCTGAAAAGCTAAATTCAACATTCAAACTGAATAAACCCTCCCAAAATTAGCTACGTTATTTGTAGAATCACCGTATTCGTATTTCTCAGTAGAAAGTTTGCCCAATAAAGAAACAATACATTCTTACTGCAATGTCATGTTGGTATAATAAGGCACTTTCTCTCAGCCATCCAAAATTATATTTATGAAAAGAGCTTAAATTGGGACACATATTTAATTTACACAGTTTAGATCACTGATGTCTGCACAAATATTGTTTTAAACTAATACAACATTTTCTTTATTACATTCCATAATATATTTTAAGAAATAAGTTGGAGAACATCTCTGTGTTTACTAATCACGGTGGAGCAGCCGAGCTCCACATAACGCAGCTTACATGGGAATGGTTAAAGAATTTCTGAAACATAGTAGTTCACTTAATCGTGCTCTTGATGAGGACAATCAGAATACCTTTGCACCTGACTAACCCTTTATTTTGTATTGTAGGTGTCCCTGCTGTCGAGATGATGTTTAGAGTTCTTTTTAGCTTCTCGTCACCGATTTTTTATCTCTCCTGAAGAACAAGATATGAGGAGTCAAGTCAATGACAGCGACAGATTCCAGACGCTGCACTAGGAGGGGAAGTGAACTGGAACTAAACTTAAAATCCACATCTAGATTCTGTTCAGTAACTGGATGACGCAGTTCACCACCGTATCTGTATCTCTACGTTTTAATTCAACCTCATAAATTTTGTAATGGAATGCGACTGCAAGTTAAGGCTTTTACATAGAAACGGTATTAACGGGCTGTGGTGCGGGAGTAACAGTTTTCATTTCTTGAATATCTTTGATTCTATCCAACTACTGCTTTTGGTGTAAACTGTTGCAGTGTCTTATTAAGGTATGTTTTGCCATGACTATACACAAAGCACAAGATCAGTATGTGAAAGTGTCTGAGCAAATTTAAGGAATGGCTGTTTCTCTGACGGCCGAATATTGCCTCTTCACGTGTACGTTCTTCCGACAGTATGGTAACATTTCACCCTGAGAGGTGAACATAAACACTGACTATCACAAGGTTATAAAAGTCGTTGTTTTTGTCCACTAATTCACCATTAGAACACTTATCTTCCGGGTGGATTAAGTAAAATTATTATCTTATATCTTCGAACCAAACAAAAGTTATCGTCACTGTAGGTAATAACACAAGACAAAGCCCTACGTTACACAAAGAACAATTATTTTCTACGTTATACACTCCACACAGGAGCGATCAGCTGTTTCATTCCGGTTCAAGGTCACGGCCAGCTGTCTGACATTGTTGATGATGCATTCACACCAGACGTTCATTTTGCAGACTGGGTTTTATTCTTTTGTTTTTGTACTACTAACATCACTTCATTTTGTTATATGATTCATACACATTTCATTTATCTAATTGTTTTATATTTAAATTTGAGGTTGATTATAAAAATATTGATGATTTAAATTAGTACATGTTTAATTAGCAATGAACACGATGTTTTACTGATATCTGAAATAGATACTGATGAATTAACTGATTTGTTGTTTACCGATTCATCATTTGCATTTTTAATGTATAATTTAAGAAGGGTGAAGGAATGGCTGCTTAATTACACAACAAATACTCATTGCGATTATCTATAGTTATAAAGAGTGATCAACTCATTTAGCAATAAAGAATTGCTAATAATTTTGAAACATATTAATTTTATGATTTGAATAGTTAGAATTACTCTATAATAATTTAAATAAGAAACTGTTTTAGGTTGAAATGGGTTTGCAAAATGTATTTTGGGAGATTTATAGTTCTGAAGAAGAAATTCCAAGATACAAAAAATTCTTAAATTATGTCTAGACAATTTATATATTTAAAATATAATCCTAAAAAACAACCCCCGCTGTTTTCCTATACAAACTGGCTGAACATTCCATCATTGGCTGATAATTATCTGATCGTATTATCTCTGGCAATGCAAAACAAGGTCATGGAACATTCACATGATAGTGAATCGGTATTAAATAAATATATTGTATGAGAAGAAAGATTAAAAGAAAAGTTAGGTTAAGCAATTTTGTGAAATTGGATTCGGATGCTGTATGCGTAAACGATAATATATTACAGATAATTACACAAATATTTTAAAAGTTTATATATAAAGAAATATATATTTTTTACATTAAAAATATAATTAGTATAATGATATGGCGAAAAGGTATCAGCTAAAAATAGGCACGTAATACACATAAATATTGCTGAAATTGAGAGAAAATTTATGCGTCTACAAACATGACTGCGTTCATATTAATAAATTACTTTGTAAAAATTAAAAAATTCGTAATTACAGTACATAATGTAATACTTTAATACTTATGTGGAAATTAATACAAAAAACTAAATTATGTTTTTGCTCAATTTGACTTTTTAAAAATAACACAGATATTCTATAGAAATGCATCTGCGTATCAGTCGACAGTAATCAATTACTGGCGAACTCATCTTCAAACTCTTTAAAAAGGGTAAATTAAGTTACTGCCACTAATGAAATTTTCAAATTTATTAAAAATCGCATCGTGACTAAGCATTTATGGTACAAAACATTCTATATTCTTGTAATAAACACTTTCTTTAATATAATATTTCGTATACCGAAAGTCAAATGAAAAGAAATACAAGCAAACCCCCCTGAAATTAGACTAATTGATCTAAAAATGAAATGAGAGTATTAGTCGAATAGCTAGCTAGTAAGAATATAAAATAAAATAAATCTTGTCTAATTTTCTATGTATTTCCAAATAGTTTGGAAATAGCTATCGTAATACTAAATTACCATAAATATACAAACATTTAAATGATAAAGCTATTTTTAACCCGTGAGAGGTTTCCCTTGTTAGATGGCACCTAACAAAAATAGTTGGTCTGATGAAACTTTTTTTAATAAATAATAAATCCTTCCGATACTTAACAAGTGCCTTACTGACTAAGTGACACAATCTTTTACGTCAAACACGGTAAGATTCATCCATAGGCGTATCTGTGGTGGAAGGGGCATTCCCACCCTTCGCAAAACAAATAAATACATCTAAATTCAATGTCTTGAACGAACTTTACCTTGCATTCTGTAGGACCGAAACGTGATATGTTTACCGCCATTTGGGAACGGATTTCATACAGAAAAGAAGTTGAAATTTAAAAATACCATGATAAATTTAGATCAAGGGTTGACATTAAATGACCATAAGTATCATTTTCGAACAAAATCATCCTCAGATATAAATGTTTTGAAGTAGTTAATGAAATAATACCCTACTCAGGATCTGATCGTGGCGTATTATGGGACGGATTGACCCCCACCTCTCTTTTATGGAGTTTCTAAGTGGTTTGCTTGTGCAAATAGCCAAATTTTGAGTTTTTAAAATGATAAGAACGAGAAATTTGCAATCGCTTATTTTATTTTCAAGTATTTCAAAAATTGCTATTGCTGAATCTACTGGATCTCTATACTTTGTAAAAACACTCTGTATTGTATGTAAAAAATGTGCCTCGATTATTGGCCGAGATATTTATTTGTATGAGGCAGAGTAAATTAACCGACTGGAAGGCATAGGACCATGGTTTAAGAACGCTTGTACTTGAAGGAAAGTTTTCATTTTTATAAACGAGTTGCCAAAATAAATAAAAAAATTTCCAACGACCATGGGACTTAAAACATACCTAAAACGTTTTTCAAGTACATAATTATTTACAATGTAAACGAGCTTCTTGCAATGCAAACTGGGGAGATCGGCCAATCGGAAGAACTGGGTTGGTAAAAATTTAAAAACAAAATAATGAAAGTTGAATGTTACAGGACACTAAATTTTAAAAAAAGTAAAAAGTCTTTTTTTCACCAGATGAAAGTTAGGACGAAGAAGCCATCTTTAAAATTTTTACCTGGGGACCAACGTATCAGTTTGCCCGTTTGGTTCTTGGTTTTGATGTGGTGCGAATAAGAACAAAAAAATAAAATTATACGACGCTTCCTATACATGTCTTTGCAATAAAGACCATGCACATTGGACTATATTACTTCTGGCCAGTGTTAGTGGATCGTCCTATGATCAGTGACATAGCCTAGATATATATCACGAGTGAAAAGAAAAATATTATTTTAAAAAAATTTTTACGATTGGTAATTTTTGAACATGAAATTGTATAAAGCCATTAATAAAAAACGCACGCCACGTGCAATCATCACGCGTGTGTAGATTGCGAACTACCAGAATAAGGTAATTTGTAATTAAGAATTTATGAATGAATTTATTTTGATCGTAATATTATTGGTAAAATATAAAAAAATAATGTCGAGGATATTATATTAATCCAATGTATTTTGTCTTTTTACCAATGCCAAAAAAAGCACAAACTGTATGTTTCTAAAGTTTATCTTTAAAAATGTATTAAATGGTACAATTGTTGTGTTTGCTATCAAAATAATTTAAAACTTGGGGTGAAGATAAATTGATTGAATTTTGAAAATATTTTTAATAAACCTTTTTTTTAACTTATATATAAAGATGTGTTAAATAATATCTTATGAATAAAAAGTGTAAACAAATTTCTTTACTTCTTAATTTGGAATAAATACTTTAGTGTAGATTTAAACTTACAGGGGATGAATGGGTTGATAGCAACAACCCTAGTAAACCAAGACAGAAAAGGAGTTTTGTATTTTTAATAATTATAACTTTTCAAAAAATTGTGGAAATTAAGGCGAAAAGACTAATCTTTTGTAGATCGGGAGCAACCTGCAACCCTCTTTAAATTATGAAGGATATCCTCTACTGGTGACAAAAATAAGAGCATAAACCCCTCCAGATGGCCTTCCTTTGTCCAGCGGCACGTCGCGTCGGCCCGTCTTGGGCCTTGGCTGGATTTGGCCTTGCAATATTCACACAGTTGTGTTGAAGGTGTGTGGATATCTATATATTGCATCCCTCCTTTTGTGAATTATAGAGCAAGTATTGCTATGTTGCTTTTTAGATATTACTAAGGGATATATCTACTATATCAAAATGAATAGTTAAATGTGTAGGTAAGCGCTAATCTCGAGAACGTCTGAACCCATTTGGTTAAATTATATTTTTTTAAATATTTCTTGCAGTCGGGGGAATGGTTTAGAACAAAATAGAAGATAAAAAAAATTGCCAAAAATATTTGAAGAATACATGAAAATTAATTAAAACATTTATGAAAAAGTATAATCTATAGTATTGACATATGTTAATATTTTCATATGAAGTTCTACAATTAGGCTAAAACATCTGTTTACATTTAAATATAATACAATATTAATTCTTGATGTTTTCTAGGCAAGACGTAATAAAAGCTGTTCCACCCACCAACCTCTTGGGTTCAGATTCAAATATTATAACCATCACAGGAGTGTTTAGTACGCGTTTAAAAAGTATAATGCTTACGGGCGTCTCTGTTGTTCAGCAGGAAAATTGCGTGCGAAACCTCGGGCACAATGAAACGACGGAAAATACTGAGAGCAAACACTATAAAGCAGGCGAACCAATTCACGATACAAAATATTTTTTAAAATATAATTCTTATGAAGATTAACATTGCCCGGAAGTTATCGATTAAAAGTACAATGAATTCTTCTGATCCAAACTGGTGATAGCTCACCGCTAAACATCTTTGTCAGTTTTAATATTTAAAGTCAAACGCGTCAATAAGAAACAAAGTGTTTTTAGTCTACATCGATACTAGAGTTTTATTTTGCCCAAGTAATGTTTATTAGTAGATAAAAAATATTTTTTACGTTATTTACCTCCAAAAATTGCATAAAAACGTTAATAAAGTCTTTGAGTTAAATGTTATAAACAGTGAAACGTAGTCGAATATGATATAAACGTTCACAGATATAAGACCAAAAACAAGTCCGCTCAAATAAGGGGTTTTAAAATAACTTCGATGGGCCCTTACACAGCTTAGTTTGGTTTGACTTACATAACTAAGGTTTTTTTAAAACATGGATTTAGCTTCACTCCCTTTCTTGATTAAGAAACATGTGTCTGCCTGCTATAGCAAAGCACATGTTTTAAAAATCAGATTTTTGTGATAATTTTGTTGACTGTAATAACAATAATATATTGTTGCTTCTCAATAAACATACACGCTCCTCGGTTTTTTTATTCCATGGTGAGTTGTTTTTAACATTTCATTTCAATATAATAATAGACGCAGAATGATTAACTTTCGTAGAAGAATTAGACATGTTTCAAATCCGGCAAATTATCAATCTTCGGAATGTCCAAGCATTGTGAGAATAGAAATGAACTTGAAATGAATCTGACATTACGTAACTCTGATAATAATATAGTTTGATTCCATTATTCAATTGTCTACAGTGACTACCATTGCGTTGGTATCTGGATCTACGATTTCAATTTGTCCAGGACTGTAACGCATTAAAATACAGAAAAGGTTAGCTGGATTTATGTTGCGCATACGGGAAATCGAAATTCAATAACATTGATTCCGCCACCAGAGCCATTAAACATTTATTTCAGAGAACATGAATAGATTCTATATATTTTTTAAAACAGTATCCTACAATGTAACAACTTCTACCTTACGACTTTATTTGGACAATAGTTGTAGTTTGGCATAATTTCATGCCACCATTCAAGGTAACAACAGACTTCTCATCAATAGCATGGTTTTATTACATTTTATTAATATTTAGTAAATTAAGTAACAAATCCGTTTCTTTATTTGCATGTATAGGGCCCAAATATATCACGAGCCCCGAGCCGGTTCACTGTTGCTAATGTTTGATGCAAATTTATTTAATGGGGCAGTTCGACTCAAGAAATTATTTGCACAATCTCCGTTGTCCAAATAATAGATCACTAAAGGGAATCTATTATTTTTTTATTTTATTTTTGTTTTATTTTCATGCTATAAAACAGGAAATACACCCGATTAAATTTATAGCAGTACAAACAAATCAAAATGTTAAATAAGTGGTTTGAGTCCAAGTCCCATGTCCATTGTATCACTGGAAAATTTTTTTTATTATATAAGCAAAAATAACTATAAATAGAATAAAATATTATTCTACAACGTTACATATGCACTATTATAAATAAAATAGATACACATTGAGATAATAACAAATACAGTATATGGTAATTACAATTATCAAGAATTTAGTTTTAATAAAATAAATGGAATTTTAATTAATAAAATTAACATAAATCAACTTTTAATAAGTATAGCTATGAATCTAAGAAATTGTAATAGAAATAAATAAAACTATGAAGGACTGGTATTTTGTATACCAACTGGTATTTTGTATACCAGGTCCTTCATAGTATATTAATGAAATGCATTTCTCTTTAAAGATATTTAAACTGTCAAAGTGAACATTAATGTCGGATCCACCCAAAAGCATTGCGTTATAACCTCTCATCGAATCCGCAACAGAGGAAAAGACGATCGCATCATTGTGCGTTGAGTGAGGTAAATTAAACAAAAACTTGTGTCTGCTGTTAAAGTTCGGTACGTGATAGCTGAGGGTCCCCAAACAGTACGTCATCCACCCAACCCCGGACCAGGCTCCACAAATGTACTTGCTCCAAAAACCCGCCTCCTCAGGCTCAGGCTCGTCAACCCAAACCATCTCCAACAGACTCATTACGTTGGGAAACACTAAAACACTTGAAATATAAATATCTCAAAAACTTCTTTTTGCACTCTTTCAAGCATATCATTATAATATTAAATGTGTAGGATTCATACAATGCGGCGGCGCTTTCAAGTTCTCGATCTAACCAAGGATGTTTACAACACTATAAAAGACCCGATGTTTCTAAAAATTTCACAACCCTGATTGTCTCATAACTATAAGCCATCATTCTACTCGCAGCATTCACGCAAGTTTCTATATGAGTACTGAAACCGATAATTCTTATCAACTGGTAACGCCCAAGTCTTTAACTATAAATTGACTCTTGTAATTGATCTGTCCATTTAAGTTGTAGTTGTGTATTATGGGAACTATTTTTGATTTGGTAAAAGACATGGAATCATGCACTAAATTGCCGATATTAAAATTCATTTTATTTTGGCTGTAGCCCATTTATACACATTATCCAGATCGGCTTTGTGGTATTTCAGCGTCCCTTATTGAAGAAATGTAATAAAAAAAGTTTTAAATCGTCGGCAAAATAACCAAGGGACTTTACTGTTTTAAAGTGGTCACACAAATCGTTAATCATAAATTAAGAATAAACAAGGACCTAAATTTGACCCTTGAGGTGCCCAGATTTACACCCAAGTAATAAGTTGACAAATAACCCCTTATGAAACCATACAAAGTGTTTACGGTTTTTTTAAATACGATTGATAAAAATGTATTTTTTAAGTTACTTGGACAATCCATTATTAGTTGCAGTTTTTTCATAAAAATCAAGTGGTACACTGTGTCGAATGCCTTGGGACAGATCAAGAGATATATTTGCCATCAGTATTATAGAACAACTTCACGCCTTTCTTTCACCAACGCAACAACTTGGTTACATTGTTCAAGGACCAACTCTAGATTTCATGGCATCCGATAAACAACGAAATTGTAAATAGTGCAGATCAAACACACGTGGGCCCAAAATGCAACATGTTTTAAACACCGATAATTGCAAGGACGTTTGCTAGCTAGTATTAATAGTTGTAGCAAATGTGAAGGCACGTTCATATTTTGTTTTTTTTTTTTTTTACATCGCTCGTACGATCGTTTTCCATATATATCAAATCTTTGTTTAGAAGCCCTGTTTGATTTGAGGATTATTGTTTTGACACATCAATAATTATTTATGATAACAATAAAACTGGACAACTGAAACAGAACGGTTCTGTAATAAAAAGTCATAATCCGTCTACTTTTGGTGATATCCGCCAAAGTCTTTATTTAAATCTGTGATTTTTTTCCGGGGAGTTGCGTGACGGTGGACATAAAAAAATAACCAGATAATTGTTCTTGGTCTATCTATAATAATCTTACTTACTTTTCTGTGTAAAAGTAACGTGTTCTTTAAAAAATCACTATTTAATTAAATTTTAAAAAAAAGTTCTAAACAATATAACTTTTTTTTTTTAAATAAAGTGTAAGTAATAAATATAACTTCTGTCGTATTTTTATACGTATATTGTGTATATGGAAGTTGAATGATATTTTCAAATTAAACCTCATACAAAAAATATGATCTTTTTAGTCATTTATGTTCAAAATGTGTCAACAGTATTCTTCACTCATTTAATATTGGTTCTGCCGGCTCACGTATTAGAGATCTACAGACGCTTGTAGGAGAATTAAGTGCTATTTAAATAACCATTGAACACTAATGGTATATTAAAGTGCTACAGAATTAATGTTTTGTCTTACGGAGTTCTGAAGAAGCTTAATATATGCTGAGCCCCCAACAGGGTGGTCTTACCTTTCTAACCATAAAACCCTGCTTCCTGCCATGGTAGTGGACACAAAAAGATGTGTTGCAAATATTGGTCTAGCACTGCTAGGTGTGAAGTCTTGCAATCCTCCCCCTCAAGGCGACCCTGTCATAAATATGAAGAGTGTGGACATGTTAAAGTTTACGACACTCCTTTTGCTTCTTGCGATTCTTCATTTGCTTTCTGTTCTCAGGTCGCTCTTTGAGTTGCCGAAGTAAATGCACCACTCTCTGTTATTATTGGTAAAATGATTTCAGAAGTAAGTGGCTTAAATATAAGGCAACTGTTTACCAACACCGGCGATGGGTACTTTTACTATAAAGACTCGACGCAATGTAATAGGTGTTATCTTCGCTGGCAGGTCCTTCCCTCAAAAATCGGTGTCCGGGAAGAGGCAGCTATGCTTCGGAAAATCCAGAAGCCAGACTTGGCGGGTCCTCTCTGATAACAACATCAACCTCTAAAAACCACAGTCATCCTACTCAGCTTACCTTGGTTTGACGCAATACGGCACGGAGGACTTCAAGAATGAGGAGAGGCGAGACGTCATCAACGACTATACAGCAGCCAAATCCTAAAGAGAGGGAAAAGTAGAGAGGTACAAGTAATAAATGTTAGACCCTACAATTTTTGATACATTTACTTATATATATTACCAGTTACTCTTTTTACTTTCAGTCTCTGATCAAGCAAGACCGCATTAATTGATAAAAATATTAGCTAGACCGAATTGAACATTTTTTTGCATGAAATTTTAGTAAAAACATCACATACGCGTAGATGTAATACGGCCTATACTAAGTTGTAACAAACTTGTTATGAATAGAATAGATTTAAATTGCAAGAAAGTATAATTTTTAAAATTATTATAAAAGAATAGAATTGATTACAGAGTGATTTTTCCCTACATTGTTACATATTAATTCTAATTTTACGAAAAATAATTGTTTATTTACTGTCGCATTGGGCTCTTTACGTCAATATAAATGTGGGAGATTAAAAATGTTTTAGATTAAAGTCGATTTATTCTTCTTCTAAACAACTTTGCGCTGTTCGGCATCGTATTTAATCTTCTTTAATTAGCAAACTGTTTTAGCATTTTTAGAATCATTCGTACTTGCTCAGAATGATATTTTCGAGCGGAATTATCTGTTTAAAAAACTTGTCTCTGCGCAAAACAAACAAAGGGCATTTGCTTGAAATTAGTTTAGTTTTTGGCCCGTAAACTTGCATTGAAAAAGTAAGTCGTCGATGCTGATATAAGTAAATACACCCAGGTTTTAAAATAACATTTATTATATTATATGTAAATAATATGATATGATAAAATATGTATGTAAATATGTATAAATAAGTTATTGTTTTCTCAGATTATATAGGATAATAAAACTATTTTATTGTTCTTATTTGCATCAGTAGAATAAAAATTGTAGTATTATATAATATGCATATCTGGTTTATGTACATATTAATTTTAACAAAGGCTCTGAAAGGTTATTTAGTAAAACTTATTCTAGTTTTTCTGCATAAAACTCCTAATAAATGGTCAATTATGTCATAGAATCATGACATAAATTTATTCATAAGTTGTCCTAGGTATAGTAGGGTAAATATATGTTCATACCTATGCTACGTGCGTGCCTAAATTTTGTGTTCCAGCTCTTCTAGAAGGTGGGTTTAGAAATTTTGTTATACCCTATCAGCGAGTTACCAAATGGCGGCTGTTATATGTTATAGGGATATATAATCTAATACCATATCCCAATTATATCAATACAGCCGCATTGTGAAAACTGACTCACCTGACTGATGCTGTATAGATAGCGGTCAAAATTCTAACATACTTATAGAAGTTTGCAGGAACACTAAAAATTTTGGCACCCGCTCCTATCCTTTTCTCCGGTAGAGAATAGAACGAACAAAAAAAAGTCTAAAAACAAAGGAAAAATTTATTACTTTTTAACCCCTCAACAAAATTTATTAAAAAAACCGCGGTTTGAAAATGGGGCATAAATACTTTATACTTAAAGGTCGGTATAAAATAAAATTTCGTGGTGGACTGTTTACTTGCTAAAACGAAAAGAAAAACTCTAAACTTATTCTGGAAATAAAAGGTTTTTATTATAATAAACAATTAAACTAAATATGTAAATACTATTTCAGGTTTTTAATGATCTAAATTAAAAGGAATTTAATAGGATCTTTTCAAAAAGATTTATTAAATTCAAATAAAACATATTAAATTTATGTACTTTTCATCCCAAAATTTAGATATTTCTAATAAATTGTCTGCTCTCATGTCACATTAACTTGTTAGGTGCTTTCGAGATATTCTATCTTATATTTACCATATATATCGATTCGTTTCCCTCACTTTACGTTATTTGAGTATTATTTTAAACTGTATACTCCTACAACCAAAAGGTTTTCTTGAAAGTACCTATGAACAGACAACAACAGCTTACCCAACAGCTAGGAAACCGACAAAATTTACCGCGATATAGGCAGATCTTTATATAAAAGGGCAAACTATTACCATTTTTATGCTTAGTTCACATCCAAATAACAGGGGCAATCTAGAAAATCTGAAAAAGGGTGAGGACTCAATCGTACAAATTAATTATAATGTGCGGCAGTTTAGCTTACTCGGGATGCTTCAGTACAGTCATGATTACGTGAAGTGTAAATGTCGTAATAGGGCACAAGTCTTCGGTTCGTAGGTTTAAACTCTGAACTGGGTCCGCTAGGTCACAGTCTACTACAACCTTTACCGAGCAAGCAGAAACCCGCCATACAGGTTACGTACATGTAGTTAAACTTTGATGTTAACTGACAAAAAAACCCAAGACGTCATCCCCGGCTCTCCCTCAAGCCCACCCGGCGCCGGGCACGTCAAGTGCTTTGAGGGAGCACCGACGAGTGAGCGAATCAAAAAATTAAACAAATGTTTTGTACAATTGTCTCCACAGGAGGAGCCTGTTTTCCACGGGTAATTGCCAGTAAAAAAAATATCAAAATATGCCCCCACTAGTTTACTCTACTGTCTTAATTCGGGTCATCATCACCCCAAGCACCAAAACTGCAATTTACCCTGGAAATTTTAATTTGAATCACATTACAACTTCGTGGCCCGAAAGTACATCTACATACAATCTTTTCCCATTGGTTTCTCTGATAACCGCCGGAAAAAACTAGTTGACCTTTGGGTACTTCCTGCTCGGTTTCACTAAACATGCACAGGTCACAATATTGTTAAATCTTTGTTTTATGTTCAACTTGGTTAAGTTCGGTCGGTAAAATTGATATCGCAATTTTAACCTATTTGTTTTGTGTAACATATCCAAAATGTCCACTTTCATCATGATAATATTTAAATAACCATGTCTAATAAAAAATTGTTCAGGCAACATTACACTTCTCCCTTCATTTTGAGGTATCTCTTATTCTTACAACATAACTATATCCCCTTATTTACATAATATGTTATCACATAACTGTTATCATTTTTTTATACTCTTGTAAACTCGCGCTTATTTCCGTGTCCTTTTTCTGTTCTACTTTAAAGTCATTAAATGGCTCGAGGCGAAAAATGTTTAATTGTTATTTACACATTTTTTCCTATCTGTTCTAGTTTGCTATTTACCCTTCTTAATCTATTTTTGTCCTTTGTGAGTTAATTTTTACATTATCTCACCTTATTATCTAACTTTATAGTTATGTTTATTAATATTGATTTAGTTCATTGTATGGAAGTTCATCGAATTCTCTTTAACTTCATCAGTTACACTCTTTATTGTCAAACCACTTGTTGATAGATAATCGCGGACAATTGCATTGTCCTTGGTTATAAACGTGTTTTAAGTTTAAAATACGGTAGGCTACGAATAGTAGCCACACATCATCGGGATAATTTTATCAGGCTTCCGAAAAACCTATACAAAACCATGCCAAACGCGGATTTTAGGTTCCGCTAGCAATGTAAATTATTGGACCTCCACAGATAGGCTTCTAAATTTATTAATGGACCCCAAACCCGACAGCTAGGACTCTCTCCCTTTAGGTACACTGTTAGGTTGCGACGCTCACTGTCACTAAACGTTTTTTAAACGTAAGCTACTGGGCCTGTTCTGTCCCTACAACTTCCTGATTAGGCACCGCTACCTGCGGCTTTTTCTCGATGCGTCCTTCCGTAAATAATACAAAGGGGTTTGTTGTAATCTGATATTGTTTTAATACTGGGAAAGGCGCCTGAGACTTTTGGGGCTTTTAGTTTTTCGAAACTGTTCCTTGACACACTTTCCGTTCCATTCAAAATTACGCCCTTTCTTTGCGAAAACCCTTCGTTTACAACATGCCCGCAGTGTTTTGATAGTTTTTGGGGAATAAACTTTGAAAATATAGGCTTACTGCCCCCGATAACCCTACTGACTCCCTTGGTAGCGTCGGGTTGGTGGTACAACTATCCCTTTTTAAATTTATAGCCGTAAGGGGTTCTTAAAACCCGGCGTCTATTTTAATTTTTTGTCCTTTGCTTATTAAATGTCCAAGAAATCAATTTTCTTTACAAACAAAAATTTCCCACTTTAGCCGGATTCATGTTTTTAGTCCAAAAAAAAATTGTTGACAATCGCTGGACAACCTCTCTCAAATGATTTAAAATGTTTGTTCCCCAGTGATCTTTTTGCTAACTAAATGAAATTTAAATCATCTTCAAAGTTCATAACACCATTTATATTTAAAGGGCCCCTTTCTAGGACCCCTGTTTAAGAAGAATGAGAAATACTCCTGAAACCTTAATGCCATCCGTACCGGTATCTTTTTTAAAACTGATAAATAGCAAATGGGGGTTTACCAAATCACCCAGTTAGGTGTGACTGCTCTGTTATTTTTATTTCGGTGGAACGAGATTACATAAGTCTTAAGACAGTGGAAGTATGATGAACTCCCTTTGTAAATAATGGTAGGTTTCTTTTGTACATCTCTCTGGGGAATATTCATACTCTTTTTAAGTTATATTTAAATTTTTTGAATAATTTACCCACCATTATTGACTTGTTTGGGTTTCCTGGGTTATTTTGATAAAAAAAGGTACGGCCTTGTATAATTGGACTCGTTCGGTTTTATTACGTCCTCTTTTTTCTAACAACTGGTCCCAATAAATCCCGTCTCATGTTTTTCCGCCTTTTAACTTCGTGGTGACAGCGGGGATATGGTCTTTGTTCTTACTTGGTTTCCCTGGGTCACTCTTTTCTAAGTGCACTTTCATAATCGGACAGCCCTTCCATATGTTTGCTAGTAAACCCTCCTCAGGGAATTCTTTTTAAAAAAATTTTTAATTACACCTGAGCCGCGCTTTATTACAGCCTATTTTCTAATACTTTTCGTTTATGTCTTACTTATTATATTAGTGTTTCATAAATACATAATAATTTTTTATACTAGGCTTTTAACATGAAAGTAACAAAAACCGTCATTCAAAATTTAAAGTCTAACACAAGTCCAGTATTCTTTTAATAAAGTCAGTTCCGAAAATAACATTTTCCCAAGTAGGTTCATTAGCAATAACAAAATTTACTTTTTCCATTGACAAGTCCTGAATTTTAATGTGTTATCTGTACATTCACCCACTAAGTCATGTTCGAATTATCAGCACTTTTTAAAATCATCTTGTTTGGGTCACTGTCTTATCAGTAGCTACATTATTTTCTTTCAGTTTATCATAAAACATTTCACTCATCACAGTCAAGCTTTACTGCCAGGCGTCTATCAATACCTTTTCATTATATGTCTTTTTCCCAAAAAACCCCAAACTTTTTTCTATATAAGGCAATGCACTATAATTGGGGTTTCTACCCCTTTAGGAACCAAAACTAAGTTTTTAATTCGTTCTTACGAGTCTATTAACCCCTTACTGTAACGTCTAGTTCAATATTATTTAAATTTATTTACTTTCAAACGGGGGAAACATTTGCGTGGGGTGCTCGCCAGTACGCTGTACAATATTTTCCCCAACTTCCAAGTCTTATTGGACCGGTGGTGGAAAAATGGAAAAACCTTTTGGGGGGGTATTTCCCCCCTCATTTTTTTTTAAACCCAAAATTTTTTTTTCCCGAATGCAAATTTTTTTTCCCGGGGGTCGAATGTTTTTTGGATTTTTTTCCCCCAAAATTTTGTCCCCCCCCTAGCAATTGGGAAATTCATACTTTTTAAATTTTTTTTTTCCACCCCCCCTTCCCTAAAAAATTTCAAAGTAACAACTTAGCATCCCTTTTTACTTTTTAATAATTTTGGGGGTTTAGCAAATTTTTGGGGGTTACTTACGGAATAAAAAATTCAATTTTAAAAATTTTTTGCACAGCACATAGGTTTTTTTCCACCTACCTTGAAATCAATTAAAAATTTTGGTACAATTCCAAAAAGCATAACCTAACTTAAAAATTTTAAAAAAAAAGATCGGGGTAAACTGTCCCCCCGCTAATTTTGCAACATAACTTTTTTTGAATTTTTCCCCCCCAAATCTTTTTCATTTAAACCGGGGTTTTTTAGGGGGAAATAATTTTTTTTAAAAATTTAAAAAAAACCCCCCCCTTTCCCCCCCGGGGGGTTTTTGGGGGCCCGGGGGAATTAGTCCCTTACTCCCCCTTTTTTTTTTTTTTAGGGGGTTAGGAAAGAGTTTAAA